>NC_133896.1:153459094-153719094 GCF_964199755.1 Larus michahellis
TTCCTTTCTCACCATTAAATATCTTTCTCCAACAAAACCACATTCTTACAACTAAGCGTCCCGATGAAACTATGCTGTGCTCAGGATCAGGAGCAGCACACCAAGGGAAGAGGCTGCTGAAACTTTGCTTGCTCTCTCCTTTACTTCCCCTGCAGCTCATGTTACTTTGCTGGAAGTTTTTAGCACCATCACAGGACTACACAGCATTCTTACTTAGAAAGGAACATGGCCTTTGCCCAGTTTTAGACAGTTCAATTTTCCTACACACTTGCCCTCTTGCCATTGTAATGCATTCAGTTGAGGCATGTTTTTGAGTGCTCTGAATGAAAAATTTCGAAAACATTACCAGAACATATACACTGCAATCAAAAGGGAAAAGACCTGGGAGTGTGTGTATGTATATGTATATATCCATATCCATATCAATATAAATATATAATTATTTATGATAATAAGTACATATATATATATGAATAAATATATCAAGTTGACATCTCAAGAGAGAGTAGAATGCTTTTGCTAATTTCTGCCTGTTTACTTTTTGTATGTGCTTAATTATGAAATGCTTGATAAAGTTCATTGACCATTCCTCCGTTCACCCTTATGCTCAAGCCAGGACCACTTGGCCAGAGCAGCGATGTCAGAGAAGGGCAGCTGCATCACAGCAGCCGGTGGGGGAAGAACCAGTTGCCAAGGGAGCAGGTAACATCACAGAGGGGGCAGACCAGCTCCCTCGGTGCTTGGGACACAGAGCTGATGTGAAGTACTGCTCGAACAGTTAAAAATATTTAGCAATTGAAAGTAAACTTTTGGAAAAAAATTATTTTTTTTTTTAACTTTTCTGTTGAAAAATTAATTGAAAAAATCAGGGAAGCCATTGTTATGGGGGAAGGGGATAAAACCAGGCCCACTAGTAATGAGCCTAGGGATAAAGGGCCAAGGATGGGGGTGAAATCGGTAGCCCAGCTCAAGTGCATCTACACGAATGCACGTAGCATGGGCAACAAACGGGATGAGCTGGAAGCCATTGTGCAGCAGGACAGCTATGATGTAGTTGCCATCACGGAAATGTGGTGGGATGACTGTCACGACTGGAACGCTGCGATGAATGGCTGTAAGCTGTTCAGAAGGGACAGGCAAGGAAGGAGAGGCGGGGGTGTGGCTCTGTACATTAGGGAATGTTTTGATTGTATAGAGCTAGATTCCAGTGATGATAAAGTCAGTTCCTCCAGAAAGCCTTGTAGTACGGTCCTAACTGGAAGGTTGTAATAAAAACGTAAGTAGTCATGGAATTGGAGGCAAAGTTCTTTCATGAGTTTCAATTTGGTTAAAAGTGAGCAAAAATAAAACGCAACAAAAACTGCTTAACTTTCAAGGTGAAAGGAGGATTTAGAACCAAACCTTATTCCCAAAGACTGTTTTCCTTTGAGCTGAGTCTGTAGTACATGGCCTTCAATGGCCATGTCATATCATATGCTATTTTACTTTGAATAATATGCAGCTTCTTAGACTATTACGCTGTTAACAGCCATAGAGGAAGAACTTAGTCAAATTGCTGACATAATTACAAAGCACTGAAAAATTTCTCAGAAACATCTATGGAGTTCCTACATTTCAGAAGTTTTAGAAGTTCAGAAGATAGCTAAGAACAGGGTGGTGCTGTTTGTGCAAATATTCAAAATGTTACAGGCCAATAGGAAGGAAGAAGTAAACCATGCAGAAGACAGCATAAAACTGACCTTAGGTCCTGAGTGAGGCTATGGAATAGAAGTTATGAAAAGCTTGTAAAGGTACATTGTAGCTTTTGTTTGACCAGCTGATAGAGTTGGAAGAAAAGGTCAAACTTTTAGATATACAAGATTTTTCTCCAGCCTGAAGTAGAAAAAAATAGAACTTCATAGTAACACAGTCACAATTAATTTAAATTAAAAAGTAAATTTCACTATTTATTTGCCTTAACAAATGACACTGAGACAGAAGATAATAAGAGAAACAATTGTATTAGCGTTCATTGGATTAAAATATCTTTTTTTGCTCCCAACTTAGAATTATCGAGGAATGTATTAGAAGTCTGAGGAACATCATTTGTCATTACATATCTGCCTTTTCATATGATAAATAACTTTTTAAAAATTGATATACGTTATGCTTGCAAATATCCTTTAAATCATCTTCAAACATTTCTTCCATATACTGAAGATAAAGGAGAAACTTGATTTTGATATCTTCTTGCTTTTAAATGTCATACAGAAATATGTGTATTTATTTCATGGTTTAAACATGTATAAGCTTTACATTTTCTTTTAATGAGGACATTAAAAGCAGAAATGACATGTTTGTGCAAAGTTGCTGCCACAGAAATAGAAAAGGCAAAGAGTACAAAATTGAAGACTTACTTATGCCAATGATAACTTGAGTATTTTGGTAATTTAGATAAGAGCATTACTAATTTTTAGTGTAGCAGTGCAGTGGCTAAAAGCAGACGGGTGCTGTGTTGGCCTCAAGTGGACTGTGGGAGTAACTGCTGGAAAACACTGGGTTTTCCTTCTGCGCACAAGAAAAGGCAGGTGAGGTCCAGGGGAAAGAAACCTCAGCTCACAGCAAACAGAACCCACCTCAATTTGCCAACCAGTGGAAGTGGGTCACTAACTGGAAAATATTTCAGCAAGAAGCAGGGCAATAAGGGGAAGGTCCGGAACAAGAACACAGGTCACTGAAGGATGTCTCAGGGCTGTCCAGTGGGGTGCTCCTTCCACACCAAACACAATTGCATGTAGTGCAACAGCATTATCATGAATACAAATTTTAGAGTATTTATTGGAAAGGCTATTTGATGCTGTGATATGCTTTTAATTTTCTTTAGCAAATTGCAATTGACTAGAGATAATTCCACTTAAAATGATGTGAATTCAACTTTAATTGAAGAAGTGTTCCAACAACATTTATTAATAGCAAAAGATTCAATAAATATGTCTGTAGCTCACCCAGTTGTAACAGAGGATGTATTTAAATCATTCCTTATGAAAATACAGGGAAAGCAAACAGGATTTTTTAATGAGATTTATTTAAGTCAAAATAGAAGTTCCCACAACTTATCATTTGGTGAAGTAATTGTCCATGTCCTTGTTTTGTCTTTGTTATCGTAGGTTATACATTTAAAGTGTCTGGGTTCGATTGTTCAACAAGTTCTAACAAAACACATGGGAGGGGACCAGAAAGAATCTATTTTTTCCCCCTAAGTTCGTCCAGTTAAAGGTGGCTGCAACAAACTTCCTTGTCCGCTCTTTAGAAATGCCAATCACCTTTGGGCTGAGAAAAAGAATCTAAAATTCCAGACCCTGAGGAACTGATCGAGAAAACTCAGAACCACTGAAATAGGTGATAAAACCAACATTTCCTAACTCTTCCAGAACTAGTGAAAAAAAATCTGCGTGTATATATAAAAACACATCCAAATAACCATGTCAAATATAATTTCTCATTAGCCTTATATAGGTAAAATTGTTTAGCAACACTAAACAATACGGTATTCAAAATATAGAACATCTAGTTTAATGCAGATTAATTTTTAACAAGAATTCCTATGCAGTAGGCAGATAGTTCCCACATTCCATTGTGATTGACAAGCCTGACATATGGAATAGTTCACAAATTCCCAGGTGACTGACAGATGGAGAATAGAAAGGCGGATAAAGTTGCCTAGAGAGCTGAGGACGATTTCATATTCAGCGGTTTTGATCAAAAGGATTCCAGATCTCACACTAAATTTAGCACCGCTGGCAATTAGTGCATGATTTATTCAGTCCTTTCATTTGCTGGTTGACAAATGGAAAACAAGCACAAAATTAAAAATAAGTTTATTTCCAGCATTTCGGATATTTAAAATGTGTGTGTCTTTGTTTGCACATAAATTAACATGAGATGAATTTATAGTGAGATTAAATCTGAAATGGAGATGCAAGCAATAAATAAGAGCTTTTTTATGTATCTTTCGGGCAGAACAGGTGTTTGAATTAAGAAATACTAATATGTTTAGCAGCATGACTCCACCTTTAGCATTAGGGAGTTGATGCTTCCCTAAATTTAGAATAATCTTTCCACAATTTAAGATTCTTTCATAAGCTTCCAGCATAGGTGACCATCTGTAAGTCAATACTAATGCTTTTTAGACCAATAATAATAAAGAAAAGCTATCCCCATGTTTTCTGAACACGATTGAAGAACTGCATTTTTCCTACTGATGTGTCTGCATAATTCTTACAAGTGGCAGTTAAACACAAACACAGAATATGGGAATCTTCCCAGTAGTGGATAGCATCACTCTTTAATGAAAAATATAGAGGAAACTCTTCAGATCTGCGAGTAAAAATTGTTGAAAATAAAATTCTTGTTTCTCATCCGTTCTACTCATCGTGGGGTGAAGCGCCATTCACTCCAAAATAACGTGTTCATGTGAACCCGTTGGACAGAATATGGCAATATCTCATCCAAAAACGGAGAGCACAGCATGGTACAACCATTCCTGGGGGAATCTACAAGTCAGGAAATTTCAGGTACATGCTTTCAATGCAGAAAACAATCTATCATATAGTATGAAGAATGATAAAAAAATGTTTTCTAAATCTAACCCTGAATTTAGTGTGAGCTTGTGCTCGTCTTCTGAGGGATAATGCAGGCAGTGTAAAGCTCTGGGTATATCTTTTAAACACCCAAATACAGTTTTGAAAGGCTTGTGGAAAATACCATAATTTGCAGCCTGTAAAGTTGTAAGCCTGTAAGTCTACAAAACGTTCTTTTTTGCAACAAATAAAGAGATATTAAGCTAACCTGAATAGAAAAAAATGTCACTGCTCTTAGTGGAAAGGTGCATATCGATGGTAAATGTTTTAAATCCTGAGAAGCAGAGGATCTTGTTATGAACTGGGAATAAAACTGGGAATTCCACCATTTAAAATTATTACCTATCTATAACTGAAATTATTTTAATTTTTTTTTGTGGCTTCACACACTTGGAAATAATAACAGACAGAGGTGCAGTGTAATTCTGTAGTTACACCGGTGTTCTAAGAAAGAAATGTGTGTTTCCAAGGTCTCCATCAAGATTCAGCCCAATTCCTAGCTCATGGCTTTAGGAAGACAACGATTTAGCATAACACTAACACAGCCCAGCCTGAGGAGCAAAGCACACTTTGTGCTTCACTGCACTCTGTTTCCCCCCTTCACAAGACCCTGTGGCTTAACATTGCCATTTTCTCCTCCTCTGGATATCTTTTCCTTGCTCCCAGCAGCAGCCCAAAGTAATTCCCAGACAAGCAGACACAGAGCAGTCATGTTTTTATTTTCTTTTAGAGAATTCCCTCTCCACTCCCCTCATGCACTACAGCAAAATAAAATCATTGTCTCTCCATAACTGTGATTCCCCTCAGACTTTTCTACACCTCTGAAAGACAATAATTAAGCCTCCCAGCTCCTCCCCTTCCTTTATACTTCTTTTTACATTCAAGAAAAAAAAAATCTATTGCATTTCCAGTATTTACAGCTGTGTGCTGTGGATGGCAACATTTGTGTGAATGTGTGGAGTATCCATATTTTGGGGGAGAAGGGATGGAGGAGGGGAAGAAGACCTCACAGAGAAAATACGTATACTGGATTATACTTAGTGAGTCTAGAAATATAGACTTTGTGTCTGCTTATTTAAGTTATGGTATTTCCCCTGTCTTCTCCAAGTCCTAAAAGATGATCATTTGATTCATGGAATCACTGGGGTTTAAATGTATCTAAAACTTTCACTTTGTCCAATATAATTGTCTCGTCCTTAGGGATGGGAGACGAGGGGGCAGGACTGAAAAAGGAAGTACCACATGCTCACAAAAACCTTCTGTGTGCCCAAGAGCCCAGGAAATCTGCCCCATTTGGGATCAGCGGAGAACAGAGCTGTGTTGTTGTTCTTTCCTCTATTACATCTAAACAGCAAATGTCACCCTCTTTCAAAAAATGCAGACTTTCTGCTTTCATGGGCACAACCGCAAAGTTCCCGTTGCATAGAAGGCTCTAAGTGAGTGGTAGCTCAGTGGGCATTTCTCAAGACGTGCCTGTTTTGCTCTATCCAGTTTTTCGTGTCCTTTTTTTCTCTCTTTCTGACAGACAGGAAGGCAATGCCTAGAAGTTTTCGGTAAGGCAACATCTCCTTTTATTTGTAGCTACACAGACTAAAGACATGCATTTGAAACATAATGTGAAATTCTGTAAATTCAAATTATACCAAGCAGGTTGGATCCAGTCCAGACACTGGATTTTTTAATGCTTCTGTCCTGTGGTTACCAGTGCTTCAGTGTTCTTCATTATTCTGTGATTAGTATTATTGCTAGCTTTGTATTAATATTCTAGGAAGAGAGTTTTGCTGAACTGGAAATGGAGATAATCCAGTGCCAAATGGGCTCTTCCCTTCTTTGTTGTCACCACCACTATGAGTGGTCTCAGTGCACTAAGGAGTACCGTACATTGTGGTATTTTTGCTATGTGTTCTCCATAAAGTAGATTTTAAACCCTTGAGTTAAAGATCTGTCGTTTTCTCCTTTTGCTGGTGATGCCCTGCACTCACTGCGAGTATGCTCACACCAGAGCTGGCTGAGTAGTAATACAGGAATCAAAGAGGCAAAGAATTTTGTTGTCTCCTTGTGTTACTCTCCCCGCGTGCTACTGATTACTGGTAATGAATTCTTCAGTTTTTCCTGTGTAGTTGAGATGGTTCATTTGGTGAATTGTTTACTACATTTACAGTTTTTGCACAGTATTGTTTCTTTACCATGACTGGATGACTAAACTTTTAAATAGGAGACTAGGAGGATAATGAAGAGTATGACTCTACTGGTAGCAAAAAAATCAGATTTGAGTCACATCTTCATGAATCTGTCTTTCATTATTTGACCAGCTGGAGTTTATATCCATCACTATTTTAGCCTCTGCTGATTTTTCACTTCATCATAATGTTTTGGTTAAATTCAAGAATCCACTTTCTGGGCCAGATTCTGCTTTCAATTATGTTAGTGTAAATCTAGAAGAACCTCACTGAAAGCCAGTAAAGTTATTTTTATTTATTCCAGGGTAACAGAAAATGGAGTCTGACCCCTCTGCATGTGCTGCTATGTCCCTTATACTCATCTTTACAATCTCTGTATTTGTTTACAGACACTTTACAATTTTCCCCGAGCCCTTATCACTTGCTCCGTGTGTGTTGTAAGGAAGGAGAGAAGGGTTCTTGCCTGATATTTTTTTCTTAGCCCTTTTATTTTCCTCTCCAGACACTATATTATGTGTTTAACTACTTAATATTATTTCCTCCCTGTCCACCCATCTGTTTATTTTAGTTGCTTCTTCCTCTTGGCTGGCTTCTGTATAGACTCTCCCCATATGCCTGCTAGGAATGTGAATGAATATGATTAACAAGCACCGAAATGCACAAATAAGATCCTACTTGAAACTCTGTTTCAGGATCTGTGTTTCGTGGAGGTTTCAGACCATATCTGTTTCTTAGCACATGAAACATACTTAGCATAGGTGTGCAGATGAGAGCTAGCCCACATGATGAGACAGTGTTTCCTTGCAACTGGTGAGTAAGTCTTGCAACGTGACGCTTTCTGCCCAATAACTATCTTCATCCATTGTGGCAAGACAGTGGCTAACAGCTCTGCGGAGAAGCATGTGCTGTGCGTTTGTGTCTGTGGAGCAGATACGCAGAGCAGAGTCCTGCCAAAGCCTCTGGAAGTGTCACATCTTACACGGGTGTTGCAACTTCCTCTGCCTCTGCATAAGCCCTACCCTGTTGAATTCTTCCAGAGCTCTGCTAGCTTTTACACATATAATTCATTCCAGTGTTACTTCTCTGCATGAAAGTACACTGTGGAACCCCTCCTGGAGAGGGCTTCCTGTTATATCAGAGATTGCAGCAGCATGACATAGACCTTACGAGTTGAGAAGCAACAGGTTGAGAGACTTAAGAAATTAAGACTGTGGGAAAAAGATGGCAAAGACAGAGGCTACCAAAGCTAAGCATATTGAGTTCTATGACTGAGAATAGGTATCGGCTAAGCAAGTTATACAAAATAAATCCTGAATCCATGCACCTTGCTTTCCGAATCCCCTGTTTAAGAAATTGTTTAGCTCGTTTTCAGTAGGGTTTTTTTTCTCAGCTGTGGGCAATAATAACACACAATCTGTCCCATAAAGAAAGTTTTCTGCCAGGTAAGGGGTGCTCCAGCTCCCAAACCAGCTGGCCTGTTCCTGTATTAATACTCAATCAGCAGACAGCTGCTGCTCATGACTCTTCTGGCCCAGGAAATGATAGTACCTGTCTTTCATACACTTTGAATTTATCCCTAACTGGCAGAATAAGTATAGAGAAAATGGGAATAATATTTGTTTGTGTTTTTACTTTGGCCAGGAAATTGAAAAGGATTCATTTTCAGTCAACCTGAAAAATCGGTTTGTACAAGCACTGCCACAAATGATCACTTCCTTGATCGCTGTCAATAATACTGGAAAACCCTTGTTACAAATAATTGTCAGTGATTATTCATCTACATTTTCATAGTAAATTCATTTGGCTGTGTTTGCATCCTCTGCGAGTCTGATTTAGTCTGACTGGCACCACTGTTTATGGAAAAAGACCTTTAAAATCAGCTGCTGCGGAGTGCTTACACTAGGAAGCCCAATCACGAGGGCCGCATCCATCCAACAGCAACACAGAAATGGTGCCAGCCGGCTCAGGACTGTTCACTGTTTGACTCTACAGCTTAAACAGAAATCCAAAGACATAAAACGTTTGGCTACATTTGAGGGGACAGTGCATATATTTCATAAATGTAAAAGGAGGCAACTAATAAAAAACGCTATTTTCCTGAACAGAATAGGAAGTGAAATTAATTAAACATACTATTTACCTATGAATAAGTCCTATGTGTTGATCAAATTCCAGAATATGCCCAGGGAAAACTTGGCAAAAAAAGCAGAATGCAGTAGGACCTCAGTTCTCCAGCTATGTGTGAGTCTGAATAGGTGTACAGCTCCGTTGACAGGGCTCCCAGTCTGCTGCACAGTATGGACCTTAGGAAAGAAAACTTGTGTGCATCTGAGTATGTGTAACCAGTCACATATTTGGAACCCAGATTTTATAATTAATAATAAAGTCAGAGCTAAATGGTTGGTGATAAGATGCTGAAATTCAGACTAAGAAATTTGAAAACATATGGTAAGAGTTGGGTGAAATCCAATGGAATAAAGTAATAGAATTTTGTACAAAGGCCACAGAAGGGAAATGGAAAATGTGCAATGATAAATTAATGTACGGCCAAGGGTTATGTGTCCTATCCGGCAATATATACACTAGAAAGTAAAAAAGGTCAATGTGGGTAAATAAAGATGTGAAGAAGTAATTAAGGGTTGAGACACAGGCATATGTGAGGTATAAAACACCCAGGTATGAGAGAGATCTGGAAGCATTAGAGAATGAATTTCACCAAAAATTATGAGGAAAGCAAAGGTGAAAAATGAAATGAGGATCACAGAAAAGTTTAGATATATATTAAGGCATTTTTCAAGTGTCTGAGGAACAGGAGGTCAGTGAAGGAGACGGCAGCGCCTCAAAGAGAATAGAAGGGTAATTTATTGAGAGGTAGACGCTTCAGAAGAATTAAATGTTTTCTTTGATTTATTGTTCATAAAAGGAATGGGGGACATATGCCAGGAATAGACAAATACCAAAGGAAAACAGCATCATGCCAGAATAAAAAATCAAAAAATCTGAAAACTTTGGCATAGCCTCTCAGCTGGTGAAAATCTGCCAGGTTTCTTTGCCCTCAGAAGAGCCAGTTAACCCATTAGTGTGGTTAGGAAAGATTCATCACAATATTTCCCCGATCTACTTAGAATAGCGTAGAGAAGTATCCAAATATTTTCATATTCGGGTGGTGTTTTTTTTCTTTTCACTGACTTAACTGAGAGCTTGTTGCTTGTGTTTCAGAGTAGACTTTCCAGTCCCTAATCTATTCACTGCGTAAACTTATGTATAACTTGAGGATGCTAGCTACAGGTTTGCTGTATATTGCTTTCTATCATAGTTCTGCTGATAAGAGAAGTAATATATAAATAGAAAAAACCTCCATACTTACTTCAGACTTCTCCTTCACAAAAAAGGAGAGACCGTTTTGGCCAACGCCAGTGTATATGATTTATGGGGTACAGAACATGTTTTCCTTCTGGCGTTTTCAGTGCAGGGACTGACTGTGTAAGCCTGCAAGTTAGATAGTGTAACACTTCAGCTGTGAGCAGTGAGACGTGCGACGGTGGAGGAGCAAGTTAGAAGTTCTGTAAAAGAAGACTCCTGTGTGAATTTAACAATTTTTGGTAGCACATTTAATGAGTCATCATACTGACTCGTGGGACTCTGGGATTCCATAGCTTGTCAGGATCAGATACACTTCAGTACCCCTGGGAATCTAGTGGCAGAGCAGTCCTAACATAACGTTTTGCGTATGTAGTGCCATGTGTGCACCGGGAAGCGTCTTGTCTTCTTTTTTCCATCAGTCCTGCTGCTAATGCTATATGGAGATGAATCTTTTTCTTGTGACCAAAATCCTGGGTTTTTCTTCTGTTTTTCTTTGGCGTGTTCATTTTCACCAAGCTCTAAAATTAGCCTACCACTGGAAATCGTAGTGCTTATTTCTACATTTTCTTTTTATTATTTGGGTGGGTTGACTTCAGCAAAATATTTCCATTGAGCGCTAATGATTAAAATCCCGATGCCAGTGACATGTTACTGCCACATGGGAATCTATGGAAAAGCACTTTGTGTTGACACCTGGGTCAGGACTTCACAGTCACATTCACTGGGTCTGGCTTGGGAGGAGGAACTTGAGCAGGGAGGAGGAAGGGAGTCCTAGAAACCTAATGCAGTTGCTTCAAGCTCTGTTTTCCTCCCTTTAAGTACTCAGCAGGAAGACAGCAAAAGAGCTACCTTGCTTGCTTCCATTTAATAATACAAAAAAATGGTGTGAGCCTCTAAATAGAGTGAGCAGAAAAAAGTCTGTTCTGCAGGTGCAGCATTGCCAGTAACAAAATGGAAATCTACAAGCCAAATTTTTTGTGAAAACATTTTAATCGTTTTCACGCAGTTCTAAAATTAGCCCCAGTGACAGAAAACTAAACTTAGTTAATGTATTTGTAGCTGTAAGGTGCACTGATTTATTTATGAACAGTGAATATTTTATAGAGTTGAATGAGTATTGCAAAAAAAAAGGAGATGAATATTCACTTCAGTTTTAGAAATGGGTTGTTGTGTTTATGCCTCTTCTATGATCACTTTCTATGAACCTTCTGGTGATTGAAATTCTATTCCCTTGAACTGGTATCAAACTGTACTGTCTGAGGGCATTCAAGGATAGTGAACATAAAACTCAACCTGAATGAATCACATAAGGACCTGACCACATCCATCGCAGCTAGGATAAGGCTGCATGCAAATATACAGTCACTAGATTCGAAAACATATTTTCCAGCAGAATGCTTGTTTGTTTTTTTCTATTCAAAAATGCTATTTAATCAGCATAAAGCACTTCCAGTAAGGCAGGTTTTTTTCTTAAAAAATTTCATTTCAAGTAAAAATATTTCAGTAAGGCTGAAATTTTCTGGCTTAGAGCTTCCAGAATGCAAAGTTTCATTTTGCTAAACTTTAGAATCACTTCCCATGTAGAAATATATTTCTCATATATTATCCAAATCAGTCATGCATTGCAAACAAAGCTAAATATTTTGACTGACCAAAAATAATTATTTTTACAAAAGTTATTTGATATAAACTAAAAAAAAAAAATGTTCTGCTGGAAATTTCAGATCTTTCAATTCCTTATTAATCATATTCTGACAGCATTTGTACACTTTCCAGGAACAAAAAGAAAAGGCAAAGAAAAAAATTATAATTTTTTAGGTACAGCATTGCTATTCAATGTGATGAAAACATTATCCCTATATATGATGGGCTTGTGTGTGTGCTTCCAACAAAAACCTCCCAGACAAATTTGCATGACAGGATGTCAGTCAGAACATAGTGTATTTTCTTACTAGGTCAAATATTTAAAGACTTTTCAGATCAATAAAGTAGAGGCAAACTATACTGAAAGTACTTATAGGAAAGAACAATGTGAAGAATTGCTATGGATGCTTTTTCAATAAATTAGCCTGTCCAAGCAAAGGGCTACCAGCAAAGGAAACTTTCTGGTAACAAGCATATTGTTTCTCCAGCACAGTGCTCCCAGCAATGAAAGAATTCGTCTCACTCCAATGTTTTTCTCTCAGTGATACACATACTTTTGGATTCTGTATAAAAGGACTACCAACAGTAAAGGCAGAGAAAGCAAATGTGTGCGTTTGCCCCTACCGTGTTAGAAACAAGGCCGCATATCAGCCACCCTATTTCATAGCCTAGCATGTTAGAGCAAACCTAGCTACCTACCTTGGCTGCAGCTCCGCTCTAATATACTTAGGCACAACCTGAGTTGGAGGAAGGGGGGAGATGTATGCCATTAGATCTCATGGTTCTGGCTAGCTGGCAGCCTTCAGCATGAAGACGGAGTCAATAGCTCAGGCAGTAGTGTCCAAAATGAAGAGCCTGTTATTTTGGGGTTTGTTTCTTCTCTGCTTCAGGCAAAGAAAATCTTTGCACGATCCCCCCACTGCTGTTTAACAAGGAGGATTTCTAAAATTACGTGCCAGAATCACGATATATGGGCAAGTTAAAATTGAGAGACGCACAGGGTTTGCTGTCTCTTAAGAACTATGCACACCTGCAATTTATGCATAAGGGGGAAATATTAAAGACTGCAGCCTGTCTTTAAAATTAAAAATTAAATTGAAGATCTTTGCCTTAGGGTGAGTAGTGGAAGCAGGGAATGATTCTGTATGACAAAGACATGCAGCGTGTCCCTCCGAACCCTGGAGCAGCAGCAGGAGCTGGCTGCAACATCAGCCAAGCCAAGCAGGCTTTGCCGCTTATCTCACCCCTAGAGTGTTTCTCCACCTCTGGAACATGCTGGCCCTTCAGCAAGGTGATAAGTAATCTGAGATTTCAAGCGTAATTTTTCTCAGGGCCTTTTTTTTACAGTTGTCTGTGCCACAATATTCTGTGGTGTCCCAGTAAGGATACATCACTACAAAGGGAGTAGGCTGGGCTTCCTCAGCATGGACCGTCAATTGCATCCCTGTTTATGATAAAATAGAAAAAGCACACCATGTGTTGGCCTTGGCCACTAGCCTGTTAGTAAGTATAATCCAGACAGAGACACCTTACTGGATATGATCATCAAAAAGTGGATTATGTAGCTGAACTCTGCTCCAATGCTGAAGCATTCAAAATCTATTTGGAAAAGTGTCAGCAATATAGTGTTTGTATCCATGAGAAGCCTCTGGCAGAAGCTTCTGCACAGGTTATTATGCTATCACCTGAAACCAATTGCCTGAAACAAACTGAAATAAGTTCTTCCTTAAAACACCCTACTCTGAATTCTCATTAGGTGTTGGGAGTAGTGTTCAGCTGTGTTCAGACTTCCTTATGGAAACAGAAAGATGACTTTGATTACTGGGCAGAGGGCTGCATGAGACTTTCGGCTGTTGATTTGTGGGGTTTTTTTAGCTGCCCTGCAGTAATGGAAGCCTTTCAGTTTCCTTAGAAATGACTGATAAATTCCTGTGCATCACTCTATTTAATTTCTGTAACATGTGTCCGTTTATACGACAAAAGATAAAGTTTTAATATAATGATGCATAGCTATGGTCAAGATTCTCTATTAATTAGAAATAGAAGAGAAACTAATGGCACGTTCACAACACGCAGTGAAATATGTTTAATTAACATGGAGAGGCCTCCAAAAATAGTATCTAACTGAGCTAGCTCCAAAAGCAGTAATATTGCATTTACTTGGCAAACCACTTAAGCTAATTAGCCTTGCAATGAGAGGGGGCTTAGTAGCTCAGTTATATTGTCTTTTCTCTGCAAACACGTTGCTTCTGGGGCCAAGTGAGGGACTTTGCCTGGCACTGATTTGCACCCTGCAAGCCTGCTACCACCCTCCTTCTCACCTCCTGGATTATGCTGCAGGCTCCACTATAACTTTTTTTTTTTGGGGGGGAGGGGGGTGAACAACCAACCACCACCGCCCCCCCCCAAAAAAAAAGAAACCCAAGCTCAAAAGACAATCTTAGCAGTCACTAAAAAGAAACAGAGAAAAGTCAGTGTTGTGTCAGGGGCTGACCATGCCAATATCGTGAAATTCAACATGTGCTTAAATGTTCAATATATTATGGAAAAAAGCAGCTATATTTGTCTCACTCAAAAGGAAAATGAATTAATAAAGGCCGGGCAAAAAAGACATATTAGAAAAGTACCTGGAAAGAAGAACAACTGACGCACAGTCTGTATAGGAAAGGCTGAATGCTTTGTACAAAGGTGGGGAAAAAAAAGAATTGCTTGTTCAAGTGTCACACACTCCAACGGCAATAGGCATTTTGGATAAGATGAGATTTGCAGTTGCTGAGGCACTTAGCTGGCTAGCAGAAGAGTATCTCAAATAGGGCAGCGTGGGACAGCTGAAGCAAAATTCTTGGAGTGGCTTGCTTCTGATGTCCTTAATGTACAGATCTTTCTCCAGAGAGACCCTAGAGATATTCCTAGAGCTGTGACAGCCTATCCTATGTTTGGGAATGTAGGAAGCTTTAAACCCTCAGATGATCAACAGATCAGTTTTCAGAAATGTATGCTGAGGCATTTAAAACTATCATATTCAAATATACTGTTTGGGACCCCTAATGTGTGGATTAGGGAACTTGTTTTACCATAACAACTCTGGAGCAATAATCATGAATGAACATATAATAGTAGCTGCATAACTTATGGATAAATATCTGTAATATCAATGCTTCATGGGCGATACATGTTCAGTGAAGGTGGGGTTTTTTTTTGTTTTGTTTTGTAGTGAATGTGCTGCCTGCTTTTTGTGGAAGCAAGTGACTAAAAGTTTTCATTTATAGCAGCATTCACTTCGGAAAAGTGAAGGCACTACATTTTTACAGTGATCCCAAAGGTGAGTAAGTATCATATTAGGTGGTGAGTTAAAATGTCTTTGCTTACTATCTAATAACTTTTCAAAACAAAGCAATGGGTATGGATTAAGTTTCTATATAATGTAATGTTTTGTCAAAAAGACACGGAGGTGTCACTACCTACACGATACATCAAGTGATAGAAATTGTATAGAAAGAGAGCTATGAATCCCCCAAAGCTTTTTCAGTTGTTCTCTGTTTTAAAAACCTACAGAGCAAAATAAATAAAAAATGTATTCTAGTATTATTCTATTTTTTTTAAGGAGAGAATTTGTTTTTATGCACATGCCTTCTTTGCCAGATCTCACCCTTGAGTAGATTCTTAAAGGCTAGTTATTTTTTTGTCATAGAAATGACGGCTGAAACTGAACCATTGCGACTCTGGTAGACAACACTATAATGAAGTGAGTAAAATACCTCTAAATACAAGAAGAACTGATTATTGTATTTATTACCTTGAGAGCAAATCCAGAAATGAAAGCAAATAGGTTTTGTTTTAAAAAATATGTGTAAGTTGTTTATTTATAGTGACTTAATCTCAGAATCCCTTGTGCATGAGAGCTGCGAATCAGCTGGCCTGTGATTTGATGCCAATATTCTGAAAATTACAAACCAAAAACCAGAGCCCTGTCTCAAGTGTCCAGATCCTCAGCACAAGGTTTAAAGAATACAACTTTTTAGAAATTGTTGCACAATAGAATGCTAGTTGTCACCACAAGTTTGGAAAAATTTCAGAGTGTCACTGGCACTTGTGAATGACTAACTGGTTGGTAGTTCTGATTTATAGACAAGGAAATAAAATTAGTGTAAGAATTTTGAAAACAGAACCCTTATGCTACCAGAAAGATAATCTGAATAAGAAGACAGATTATTTGGGTATATGAATGACAATTTTGCAGGTATTTTTGGCATACCTGTCCCAACTGTGAGCTAATTTTTAGTTTGAATAAGGACATGATCATGGGTTAATTATAATCAGCATGCTTCTCTTTTGTAAGTAGTGTCTCCTGCATGCATAATTTGCAATACAGTCCAAAAAGATTTGTTTCAGCAAATGAATTAACACACAGGGGCAATGTAACTCGGGACTCTTAAAACACAGCGACAGATAGTTTCACCAGGGTGAGCACAGGCTAACAGTATTTTACCCAGCTTCCAGCTCAAATTTTGCAGCACGTGTTGACTTTTATGCTACCCTACGTGGGCTGCTACTGATGCCAATGAGCTAGTTTGTAGCTAGCTTGTTGGGTTGGGGCAACCACCAAGCTGGAGGATAGGGAAGCACAGATGCTCCGATAGATACACTGTTAGCATGTGGAGGATTTACAGGTTAAAGTTTAGTGGCAATTGTGGCAGAAACGACAGTTCCAGGTAACAGGTCTTTGCTGTGAGGAACAAAATTGCATGAAGTGATCTGCATCTCAAGCTTGTGAAAGATCTGAGGGTGGTATTGTTAAGTTGCAAGTTACTGATGAAAGAACACTAGAGCATGTGTTAGAGAAAAATGTGGTTGCTCTTGTTTTCCTCTCCTGACTCTAGATGGCAAATCAGAAATAACTGATGATAGATACTTAAGAAGAGATTAAAATTTTCAAAATGCATTGTCAGATATTATAGTAATACTTCAGCAGCGCAAAAGATTTTCAAAATGCATTGTAAGATATTGGCCACAAGTTTCAACCTCTGGGAGTTTTAGCCAAGTGAAAGTTGAAGAATTTGGCTTTTCAGCTACGTATCCCTACAACACACTCTCGGGTTGTATTTTTCTTTGCAAACAGCAAGAAGAAACAAAGGAACTGAAAAATGCTGAAACCTTGGCTATATCTTAAAGAGAGAGTTCATTGTTCATTTTGCAACTATCTGTTTCAGCACTAAAAAGAAAGAAGCTAGGATAACATTACGTTGTTAGTTTTCTGGGTTTATAACAAAGTTTCTAAGCTATCAAAAAGTGAAGTGAATTGTATCTGAGAAAGAGGTAATGAAAGCACTGTATATAACGAGTAAACACATACCTGCTTGATAAACTCTACTTTGAGCTTTCAAAATCAGATTTTTCTTTATCAGCCTACTTAGAAACCCAAATAGCCAGAAGTTTTTAAAGGATCAACAGATAAAGTTTGCCTGGGTGCTTTCTGTACTGCCACATATTACAACGGTATACTTCCTCAGCCAGCAGAGAAATTCACTACTTTTTGATTGTTTGGTTTTTTTTCCATTGTGGATATGGATGTGAGTATTGCATAGGCTGGCGGCCCTTCTAGAGCCTGTCTATCCACCTGTACTTCAAGCTCCTTTGAAATGCACGGAATTGCGCTCTGAGATTTAAGCATACAGAAAATGGATAGCATGGAATACAAAAGGTTAAATTTTTAGCCAGTAATTACTGCTCTCTTAACATTGCCTTTTTCTTTAATCTGGTATTAATTCCATCACTAACCTTGCTCCTGAGATCACGTATTGTCAGTGTAAGACAAGAATCCCTCTTCGTCATCTACACTGTGATCTTTGAATTAAACTATTTGAATGGGGTATGCACGAGGTATGGTTCCATAGGGTTTATTAAAGGAAATTGTCTTAGCAAATATGTCTGTTTCATTTGATTCTGAGGAATAATTGGTTAATGAGGGAATGATTACTTTGTTCAGACGTGATTACTGAAGAAATGTTTGGTCCATATGTTGCTGAATAATGGGAAATTCTCCAGTGAAAGGGGACAATGATTAGAAGAAATAAGATAGCTGGAGAATATATTCCCCAAAGTGTTACATTAGTTTTTGTTAACAAGCCAACTCTAAGGATAGTGTTTCCCTCAATAGGCATGGAAGTTCAAAATACCTAATCGGTTTAAACTATTTGTTGAGAAAGCACGAGGTAATTTTCTTTGTTTTTCTTAGATCAAAGAACTGTAGCTTCCTCTGATAAATGATGTGACTATCACAGCTGTTTCTCCCCTTTAACATAATGTTAATTTGTTATTGTTGCCTTGACAGGCATATACTAATAAAACTATACATTAAAAATTATTCCATCCCCCTCTGCTGCTTATTAGTTGCATCTTGCCATAGGAATTTAGTGTTTTGGCACTGTGAAATAAATGCAGTGTGTGTGTGTGTGTGTGTGCATGCATACACTCACACACGCACGTTATAGCTGGTGTGCATGGCAATGCTTATAGTTAATTAAGAATAGCGAAGCGTTTTCATTGTCCAGGGTTATTTTCAGTTCCTTATAAATTTTTCTAAATCTTACTTTAGTGCTGAAACTTGATATACTTGCTTGCAATCACAAAATGTCTTTTCTTCCACAAATAAAAGTGATATATGAAACATCTAATATATACATCTATATAGTAACTTCCTTAAAGCAACACTAGCAATCTAGCAGAAGATACCGAAAACTTCAAAACTGCCAAGTACTAAGGTTCCTGTTCAGGAATACGCTCAAATGGATATCTGACTTGAAACCAGTGGAGATTCCCACAGAAGTCTATGGCAGGGAAGACAGGCAAGCAATGGCAGAAGGTCAGAAATGCTGGAGTGCCTGACTCCCACTTATTTAAACTGGAATTGATCAACTCAGTGCTGCTGAAGATGCTTTGAAGGTCTGCCAGATACCCTGAAAAGCACCTTGGAGCAAAGTGGCTTGCCCAAGATCATACAACAAATATGTGGCCTCTTTTCTAAAGTTGGAGGCATATTAAGCAATTATTTCATAAGAAAAAATTTATAGATTTGAATTAAGGGGGTTTTAGGGCATTTTCTTTTGGTGCAGTTAACTCTTTTATCAGATCTGACTATAGACAGTGAATATCCAAAATTACACTTCATCAGATCTGCTGGAAAATTTCTTGTTTCATTTTCTGCAAGCAAAGTAGTCGCTATTTGCCAGTTAAATCCCCAGGTAGTTAGCTTTCATACAGTTGAAAATAAATGTTGTAAATGAAACATCTGTTCAACACCATTATTTTATAATAACATTAATTGGCAGATGTCTTTAGATGACAAAGCAAAGTGTATCAGTTCTGATTTGTTCTTTTCCACTGAGCTGAACTTGTGGTCATTGAAAAGTACTTACCTAAAAGACTATCTCAGCAGGAGCAATAATTCACTGAGTTTAGTAATGTGAGATTTTTCCATGCAGAAAAGTATGAATTATAAAGGCCAACTGCCCGCTGAAAAAATGTTAATGCATTGTCCAAAAACATACTTGTGGGGAGAAAGTTACCCTCTCCATTGGCAGGACTGGTGCTTCAATCTACATATAGTTTGCACAGAAGTACTGTGCCAATTCAATTACTGTCTGATTAATGAAGTGTAGCAGGTTTATTTCAGGGGTCTAGCTAGCTATTAATTAGCATATTGGGGCCTATACTCTACTGTTTTGCCCTGATATGCTTTGAAAAATCCCAATGCAATTAAATAAACTCTAATATGCTTTAAATAGTTACTTGAGAAAACACATTCAGATTTTTTTAAAACCCTTTTGGGATTTTTAAGCACATCCAGATTTATTGTAAAGCATCTGAAGTTCTTTGTGAACACTGTTGTTGTGTCGGTTTGTGCTGTTCAGCAAAATAGCACTCCCCTTGCTTTAACGGAAGACTTGCTCTAACATGAGAAGCTGGTGTTGCTTCCTTACAACGCCTTGGAGCAAATAATGAGGATGCTGGTACCCCCAAAACCCACTGAAGTTGCTTGCACTTTTCAGCGGTCTACCTAGTCTTTGTCAGATTTCTTCGCTTCTACAGTCATGGGGTTTTTTTCAAGGAGATCAGGGCTAACATGGGGTGGAAAACTGGAAAGCTTGTTAACATAGTGTTTGAGGCCAGGCAATGAGGAGTAGAAAACACCATGTTGCCTAAACTAGAAGTAGCTGAACTCTTTCTACCCTGGACGGTAGCGCAGCGTGTTAATAAATGCGCTATATGTTCCTCAGGTCAGAGGTATTGTCTGAGCAGGCACATTTCAGCGCATACTGATCACAAGTGGGCTGGAGAGATGTTTTATTCAGAGCATTAACTATTTAGTATTCCTGCATTCCAAGAGACAGAGGAGACTGAGACCAGTTAATGGAGCAATGGAAATATTGGTTAGAGAGGTCCTTTAATTCTAGATTTTAGTAGTCCAACAACTTTAAATTCTTTCAAGGGTGTCCTGCGTGCCACAAGTGAATTACTCAGTCCTGTATCCCATGCACTACGCAGTCCAGAACTACATTTATACTCTTGCTTTCACCAGACCCTTCTTTTTTGCCCCCCCCCAAACTCTTCCTCCCACCTACTTCATCCAGACCTCAAATAGCTCTCAACTTTTAGCCTCCTATTCTCCTTCATCCTCTGCTTTAACACTTATAAACCAGCTAAATCCCTTATCCCCCTTTTTCCAACAAATATCAAATTAAAACACATTTTGCTCAGGAGGCCTTCTTTTGTTTGCTTACTCACCAGTGATGTCTGCATGCTCCATTGCCTTGTGTTTGCTTATGCCTGGGTTAAATCCTGCACTCTTAAAGGCGCCTTTTTGCCTTCAGAGTCCATGGGAGCTTCGGAATCTTCTTCAGTCACAGTGAGTCTTGGCTGGCTGTGTGCTGTACCAAGGGTTCTGCACATTTGTAATTTTGCCTACACATGAATTAAATAAACTACTCATTCTCTCAGACAAAGAAAAGATTACAAACTGTTCTTTTGCAAAACAGGGTTGCATGAGGAGCCTCTATATTACATCTGCCACTATTCCCCCTGTAGTGCCTAAAATATATATTAGGGTAATGTTTTGTATGGAGCCACACTTGTGTATTTTAATGCGCAGTTTTGCATGGAGCAGGCAGCTGAGGGACAGCTGTTTCCTTCCAGCTCCAGTTCAACGAGAAGTTGCCGTGAGTTTGCACCAAGCTGCATATCCATGCCCTCATGCCACCCTCCCGGCGTATCCTCCTACAGTGGTCTGTGGAGCCACCATCAAATAAACTTGTAGAAAGAAGGTACCGAAAGGCAGGTGCGGTTGCAGACTCAGTACGTACGCAGCCGAAAGGCAAGGTGAAGCAAAGCACGCCTGGCCTGGTAGCAGCAGATCAGCATGTGGACACCCAGGTCACGGAGCAGCACCGCAGCCTCTCCCAAAGGGCTCGTGCCACAGAGGACAGAGTGCCACACTGCTCTTGGCATCTTCGTTTTCTTGTCTCATCCTTCTTTTTTTTTTGGTAATTTTCACTCACGGAGTCCTTGTATATACACAGTCCTAAAATCCACCCGACAAACGTGTTTCTGTATATTTTCATAAATGATGGAGGCCTTGATCCATCAGACGACTCAAGTGCGCGCCGAACTGTGGGCACCTGCAGAGTGCTTTTGAATCAATAGAGTGATTCATGTGCTTAAATCCAGGCGCATGTTTCATTACCTGGCTGAACCATGGCCGAAAGCCATTCACTTAACATTAGGGCTGTTTTGTTTTATAAATAGCATTATTAACTTCCTGCCTTCGCTATTTGTATGCAAAATACAGTATATGTATTTTGCATAACTGAAGCTAACTACAAGGTCATAATGGTGCTTTAAATGGGTGTAAAGAGCTAAATAACCTGGGTTTAGTGATGGTTTCTATGGGTGATTCTTAAACGATTGATTGATAGATTGACAGATTGGTCTAACAGAGTGGCAGTGAGATGCCATGATAGCCCAGTTCCATTACAAATAGTGCTCTCACCCGCCTTTAGCCCTATCTTTACCACACTCAAACACGCACCCTTTTTTATGAGGTGGACTTTGAAGTATCTTTCCGTAATTATTCAGAAAGGCACAATGAATGTATTATGCAACTATTCATTGCAGCAAAGTTAGCACATAATAATTTACAATTTTATGGAACTGCTAGGATTAGCTATGTATCATCTATTTTTAATACACATCATTGTGGTATGTGAGCAATAATGAATGTATTTAAATAAATCAAAAAAAACAAATGAATGCTGAGTTGTTGTCAATCACTTGCAGATGAGCCTACCCTGGTGAGAAGATATAATGGAGAATTTTCTGAGAATGATTTACAGAGTCAACCAGCATCACTCTAGAACAACTACCTTTCCAGCATAGGGCTACATGGGTAGGTAAAGTTTACTGAGAGTGGTAAATTTCACTGAGTGGCAAATATGAGGATAAATTTTTCATCTGAATTTTTTGAGTTACAGTGCAGAATGGAAAAAAAATTGGCAGAACAAAACCCCAAAAGTGGAGTCAGAAGGAAGCATAGTCAGTCTAACTTGTAACTTATAAGCACTGGAGAGCTTTGCACCTCTTATGCGTTGATGTGTTGACTTACTGAGATGAAGGAAGCCCTTCTTTTTATTTCATTTCCTTCTTTTTCAGGAAAAAAAAAACTTAAGAAGCTTCATAGGAAAGAATTCCTATGCATTCAAAAATATTGCATTCTCTTTGTGAACTGCTTTTTTGCATCATACTGCTTAAGTTGCATCATAATCAGTTATCTTAAGGTAATGAGACATAAGATAATTCCTCTAAATAATGACACACAAGAAACATAAAATATTGTACGTAATGTTCTGTAGTCCTGCAAGGCAAAACGTGCTTTTGCTCAGGGGGACAGGAAGAAGTGTATATTTTCTGGGACTGATGGCAGAGAAAACATTTCTGTCTCCCAAGCATCTGACTGCATGCCACCTACTCCACGTGTTCTGATCTCAAAGCTAAGTAGGATTAGTCTGGGTCAGTTCATGGATCAGAGCCCCAGGGAAAGCTCGAGTGCTATACACAGGAAACAATCTTGATGATCGAACTTTATTGGGCATTATTTCAGGGAACCAGCATGCCAGAATTGTGTCATGGGGCCACTCTGCTGTTAGGGGTGCTGTCTTACAATGACATGTAAAGATTTTAGGATCAGTTAGGAAAAAGTGCTATGGAAATATATATATATATATATATATATATATATATATATATGAAAAAGAGTGCATGCGTGTGTATATATATATATATATAAAAATAAAGTTAAGTGAGGCTAAGCCAAAATTCTGCCTCCAAGAGTTTAAAATTTCTTTTTAGTTTCAACTGGAAAAGCACTCTTCATTCCAAAACTGCCACGTAATCATGATGACCACTCTCAGAAGCATGCTAGATTTCACATCAGAAATGCGTTTCATTGGTGCTGGTTTTATTCCTTTACGCAGTTTGTTAAAGGCCCTGGTCTTGAAAACTGAGGCAGTTAAATGAACATTTTGGGTCAGAACACAAAACTACACTGAATAGCACTCTGTACTGGCCTGATCTTTCCCACACGTAGATCAGACTTCGGTATTGCAACTTCCGTTTTTAAAGTACTTGCAGATAAAAATTACTATTTCACTGGAACTGCAGTACTCCTGCTGAGTATTGATGGTCAGTGCAGAAATGCCTGAAGATACAGTGCCGGTTCTCTTCTGAAATTGCGCGCTTCTGGTATGTATCTTCTGTGGAAGTAACTGGTATCATTTGCACAGAAAGGCTTAGAATGGCAATCATGAAGTGAGGGGAGAAGAAAAGGGAAGTCTGTGAGAGAAACCATACTCTGAGAAGTTGCCTACACTTATTACCAGGAAAGTTGAAAACTCTTGGGTAGATGTAAGAAAACAAAAATACCCTGAACAGAGCTGTTCTACCTCTTGTGATGAATGAGTTTGCTCCCTTCCCATGGTGTGCCATCCCATATGTATAGCACCACAACCTATTCTCTGAGAACAAAAATGAAAATGAAGTAAAAATTAGTGCTAATAATGAAGGCGTGTTTTTACAGTTTTACTTTCATTGACTAGAGCAGCAGAGTGCAACTGGAGATGTTGAAAGAAAAACTCTTCACCTGTCCTCTGCTTAATTAAAATACATTAGATACATAGATTTATTTGAGGGTTTGATGTTAAATGAAGATGAATGAAATGTTTTATGGAAGGCGATGAAACGTTATTTACTTAAATAAGCAATTCTGTTCTATCAATACTTGGGCTCATCTAGAAGAACGTACCCTATTCCTACTTAGTTATGAATAGTATTTTACTGAGCCTGCCTGCAATACACTCTAACAGTAATTCTATCAGTGCTGGGAGCAGGTAAAACAAACCAAAAAAAAAGAGTATCTCTTTATGAAGGGCTATGCAAGGTATGCCATGGTAGCCAGGAGGAGTTAGGGCCCACACAGTGATCTTCGCTTATTAATAAGAGCAAAGTGCATTCTGGTCCTCTCCAGCCAATATGGACTGCAGAGGGATCTGCTCTGAGGAAATCTGAGGCTTCAGCTCAAGCAGTTCATTGTGGGGCAGCTTTAGATATAGCTGCCTATAGCTGTCTACCCTTGTGCTATGCTCTAAACCCAAATAAACCTCTACCAACTGCCCATATGTTAAAATGACATGACTGAGAGTTGAATATCTGGGCAGACATTCTGCCCTCTTCACTACAGAGGAAAATTCTGCCCTCTACACCACTCATGGGAAATGCTGAAGAGCCGTTGCTTTGTTGATTGTCCTATATCTCTCCTCCTGCTAGAGTTTTCATAAAGTCCCTCTAAAATCAACTCCAGTTGTTGGCTGCAGTGAGGTTGCTATCCCATCAGATCTGTTACCATTCCGTCTTATCTGCTTCTGTGTTTTTAGACAGTTTTTACAGTGAAATCCCAGGTTGATCTTATTGCTTTCTGAATCAGTTCTGCCATTTTTCACTGAAATTCGAAATAGAGTTGCTGTTAATCATGAACATTTAAAGATGACTGGTGAATGGTTTAAGGAAATTATGTTTTCTTTTAAGTTTCTAAAAACAGAGAAAGAATGCAGAGCACATTAGTGGCTAAGGGGGTGCAGAATTTCACTCTCACAGCAAAACGAGCCAAGTTCATAATAGTGAAAATTTGCTCTCTTGGCTCTGGTTCTGTTACCAACAAACATGCATTCTGGATCAGTTCACCCACCCTTTTGACACTATGAAAAGAATGGGATTATTTTCTTGACATTTTCTCCTAATTTTTCTAAAAGCAAAATAATAATTTGTAGCTTGTCAATCTTTGCCAAGATTCAGCCTAGAGAGAATTTTTTATAGCTGAGATATAAACCCCTGAAGTAAAAATGCAGACACAACTTTAAGTACAGTGTTGCAAATGCAGTGTTGTAATTTTATATGTTAATCTATCAATACACAGTATGTGCAAACATATGTTTATAGACAGAGAGACAAGCATGTATAAATGAGAGGATAAAAATCCCTATTTCTCATTTGGTGCTATGCAATTTCTATCAATTTAGAAATGTGTTATGATTTTATTTTAAGCTGACATACTGTAAATTGCGCTTATTTGAGAATACTTACTTAACTCCTAGGCTTTATAAGACAGAAAAGGAAGTTGTCTTTGGAAGTTCTCCAGTGACCTAAAATGAACTAATAAATAATAGAAAAATATTGTCCATTCTCTGGTAACTTTGGACAAGTTGCCATCTTTAAAGCAACCCATAAGGATGAAGACAGTGTTTCAGTGATTAGGATTTACTATAAAATCTACTAAACACAGCAGAGGCAGCTTCTCTAGGGGCAAGCTGCACATTATGCTCATGTTACAAGAGAAATTACCAGATCTCTAGGTGAGGTATTTTAGAAATTTGGCAGATGGCTTTACTTTGTATTTGTGGCACAGAATCCTGTTCTAATTTTGTGTTTGATTGGAATATTCAACAGCTTCTGGTGCTACTAGGACTTGCTATCTGAAAGACAGAGTTTGCAAACTATAAATATGAACTTTGAAAATATATATCCTAGAGTTAGTCCAGTAGATTGTGTTTGTAACGCTCACTTATTGGCTGACTGATGCATTTTTGGCCCCAGACCAAAAACAATGGCTGTCTGGTGGAGCAGTGCCTCCTGCCGACTGGGAAGGCAGAGGGATATCGGGGCAGTGGTTAATATTGGACAGGCATTTGGTGTCACGTTCTAACAGCTACTACCAGGCTTCCCCACACACGGTCCCTCCAGCCTTGCTTTCATGCCCTTTTGGCCATATCTCCTCGGTTCTCTTTACCCTAAGCTCTTTCCCCAGCTGCTGATATGACCTGCTGGGGAAAAATTCATCTACAAGACAAGGGAGGAAAGTTATGGCTACATGAGCAAGTGATTTCAGTCTCAAGCTTATTCACAGCCTGGTTGGCAACCCATCAAAGAAGGCTGCTGACCCACTCCACCCCTGTCCCCACCATAACATGAAGGGGAGCCCGGTTTCTGGGGAGAGGCATGGGACGCGCTTCCCCTCCATCTCCTCAGCTGCTCCCACTGTGCAAGTTCAATTGAGGTGGAGCTGAGCCAGCGTGGAGGCACAGGTAGGTGGTAGCACCGACAACACTTGCATCAGGCCGGCCATTCCCAGCCAGCGTTGGCCAAGGAGAGGGCTGGAAAGCTGGTCTTTGTCCTCTTTCAGCTGTTACTTACCACCTTCCCCCAAGAGGTGACTGCACCAGAAGCGCTGCCTGGAGGTGTGACCTGTTTTGCATGGCCATAGCACACGAGGGCACGTCCCAGCTCACAGTTGAAACCTCAGAGCATTTTGCGACAGTGTTGGCTTAGGTCGACAAGACTTCAGCCTTAATTTGTAGCATAATGACTGACTAGTGGATGCGACCATGCTCATATAAGCTCAATAAAACTTTCAGTGACCTATCCCACATCATGGTCTGCTTGGTCATACCCTTCCCCGGGCCTGAGGCCTACAGGCAGATATACAACAGCGGGATTTCCTATCTCCCCCCAAAACTGGATGCGTCAGGAGCCAACAGCCTTGTTTAATGCATTGAAAAAGAAAATATTTATTTACTTCCACTGATAACTTTAACTTTAGTTGAATGACATCTTCAAGGATTCGTTCTGAAGCAGAGCTATATGAGGGAGTTAGGCACTCCTTGTTGGCATTGCTATTTTTCACACAGAACTGGTCGCTTTCTTCAAACTCTTCCTTATCATTACACCCTGTGTGTCTCTTCCCAGAGTTTTCTCTGGTGGACTGCATGTTCCTGGTGGAAAGGACAGAGGAATTCAGAAGATGAATTTAAAAAGACCCCCCTGAAGTATATTTGACACCATAACAGTGGGTTGCCATTATGGATTTGTAGATAGGTGACACTGTAGAGAATTTTTTTGCTTTCTGTGTCAGGTGAAGAGCCTCTAACTGCTAAGAAAAGACCAGAGTGCTGTGAGCAGTATCATGTTTGAATTCAGGCTTTGCGAGTCAGAGGGGAGGAGAGTAGGTAGCAGCCATTCAGCTGGCTTTGTCAGAGTGGGTTTTCTTCAGAAAGAAGGATTTAGCACTTTTGTTATCCACTGTAATTATGCTGCGTACAGTCTGTCCAGCCCCTCTGTAAAAAGCGCTTTTCCTAGAAATAGTATTGAGAAGCTCTGATGTGGGCCAATTGTGGGCAAGGGATGTTCATCTTTGGAATACTGTCAAAGACTGTCCTTTTGTACCGAATTCTGGCAATAACCAACCTTTTCTCCTCAAACCACCGGCGTACGTTGGCTCCATTTGCTTTAAATCCCTTGTTCTCAACAGGCCGTGTAATCAGAATGACAGGCTGCTCTCAGCTTCCCTGGTGCTCAGCTGCATGCAGGTCATGCCAGAGACTCCTTTCTGGAAGGATGGCTATGCACTGACGCCTGGCTACCTGTGAGGCTGAGCATCTGAATCTGCTCAGGGGCGAGGAAAGCACAGCAGCTTAGTGTTTAACACCAATAAGCGTTGAAGGAATGGGCATCTTCTTATCCTTTGCACTACTGTTTTTGAATTGGGCTTTCTTTCAGCAGCCCAGCCGAATCTTTCCTTCAGCCAACATCATCAACATTATATTATTAATAAAAACTTTAAAGCAAAGGTCAGGTATTCACTGAGCAGTAACTGGTCTGTTAAAGAAAAACAAAACACTTGTTAGCACCTGTCCTTTTGGCAAACTATGTGACTGCTTTGGCTGATGCACCAAGCAGACACACTATTATTTTATTAGCATTACAATTTGAGAGTTTATAAAAAGGCACCAGCAAATATCAAACTGGGAATTTTTGAAGAGATGCATTTTTAAGAAAGCTAATTTACCTATTTGCATTACTAGCTTAAAAGTTTGAGAATCATCTCATGTGTCACTTGCCTCAATGATATAAATGAATTATCATAAACAAAAGTGCCATACATCATCATTAGCGTGCAGGGGAAAGTTAGCTATTGGGTATTTATGATCAATTTGAGGAGAAGATATATAATTACTATCCATTATTGTAATAAAATGCCTAATATAAAAACCAGGAAAACCTAAACGCAATCCTCAAAAAACCATGAAAATTAGAATATTCTTCTTCCAACTACTTTGCTATTTAACACTCTTGCTTTTTAAGGGCAGATAGCTTCAATGTACTGGAGACAATAATTGAGCAATATATTGAAGCAGCTTAAAATACACTGCAAACAATATGCTTAAGTGGAAACTTTCCTTTTCTTGCTATTTAGATCTTTTCCTTGTACAGCTTTCCTTAGCTGTTAGGGCTTTGTTTAGTTTTACTTCATTTATTGAACACGTTTTACTGACAAAAGTTTTACTTAATTTGCATGCATTTTACCTGATGTTTTAAGTGACCTTGTCCTTCTTGAGATTGATTTTTTTTAATGGCTTTAGTTCAGAGCACCCCAGGGTGAACAGGTGACTTCAAATCCCATCACTTCCCAGTGCTCTCTATTTGAATAATGTCCAGCAAGGTTTAAGCCAGCAAAGGTGTTTAAAGTCCACACATACATTTCATTCCTTCTCTTTAATGCAATGGAAAAGTAATGAAAGTTCTTATAAGGGAAACCTAAACTAATAATAATTGATTTCCCTTTGTGAAGCATTTAGATATTTTTGCTGACCGTATTTCATTTACAGATAAAGATCTGAGCCATCACTGTGTATTTAAACGTAACTTTGGGGATGTTCAAAATCCAAACCACATGAAAATTTACTGTTTGTGCTTTACACCACTCCTAACCGTTTAATGGTTTGAGCTCAGACCAACATTCAAATGCTTCCTCATTTGCAGAGTACTTTGGTGCTTTACACAGTATCAAAGGCTCCTATCAGGGTGAGGAGAAGAGATCTACAGTCTTTGAATGGGTTTTTCTCTGGAAGGTAAAAGAGAGGGAAAATGTAATGAGGAGGATAGAATGCATTTTGTTAGACCATTCAGTGTGGTCTAGTGCTGGTCACTGCTTCAGACACAGAATTTTTCAATGCTGGGGTTATTTTCCCCAAAACACACAAACTCCCTCCACAATTCCAGTAGAACTGTAAAAACAAAAAGAGTCAAATTTTAATGATGTATTGTTTTTTCTAGCCCTATTCAATGACCTGTATTTAATGACCTTTACAGTTGTTAAAGGGAAAAATTATTTCACCAACGTATTATATGCTTTACTATTCAGCTTCCCTTAGACACTCTTCTCTCAAAATACTGCAAATGTGTTTTATTTTTAAGCTACTGATACTAATTGCTTATACTACTTCTAGACTACACCTACGCTTGTAAAATAAGCAGTGCCAGGAAACATTCCCAGACCTTGAAATTGAATCATTTATTATATTAAATGTCTAGAATTATTCCTGTTTTGACTCAGGCCAACTAGCATTGTCCTAAGTAACTCTTATGTACAATATGGGAGTCTGCGCAGGCCACATATACGAACTGAATGTAATCATTTGGATGCTAAAATAATCTAATAGCATACATGCAAGCCATTTCATGCCAGTTAGCCTCAACAACGGGGCAGTCTGAGGCTGTCTAATTTAGCAGCATAGATACAGTGCTGGTACTTTCTAACGTACACAGTTCCTAAAGGGCCTCATAAAGAAACTAAAAAAGAGTAAGAGAATTCAAAGTTGTTTTCCTTTCCTCTTTCCCTGTACAATTTCTCCAAAATTAATCACAGAATGTTTTAGTATAAATTTGGGACTCTTGTAAGTTTTCTACATGGAAAGACAACATTAAAAATATGGTCCTGAAGAGGTAAAAATGAGAATTTTACACTATTGAAAACCAAGAATCACATCTGTGTATGAATGTTTCAGACCTAGCTTTCAACTTTGGAAATGCTGTGAATGTTTTATATTTGAAGTGATAACTTTTCTGCGTACTGACAAATGATTTTATCTCATGGCTAGTGGTGCTGGTGGCTGTCCCTGAGCACTGATACGACTTCATTCTCAATTAATGTGCAGATGGATAGAGTGATTAAAATAGGTCCATTGGGGAGGAAAAAAAAGGAAACAAATAAAAATAGTACTCTCTTAAAATTTACAAAACAATTTTCTCTGAGACGTATATCAAAATGTCTGAAATGTTTTGTGATATGAGAAATTTTCAGTTTTGCTTGTTTTGGCCAACCTGCTTCTCCTCCCTATATATACATTCAGTTTATGTAACTATACTCTATCTACCTCCCTACATTCCCATCTGCACTATTCTTTAAAAATTCTTCCCCTAAACTATTGTGTAGGATTTATGTTTTCTGTTAAACAGCTGCCAAGTTTCGCTCCATAGGCGGCTGCACTTCAGTGGTGGATGAAATGCTTCTTGTAAAGTTTGTAAAGCATTTTGGTCTCTTTGCAGATGGAAGAACTGACTAAATCAGTGATACGCAACTTGTGCTTCTAGAGCTGCACGTGGCTTTTTTTGGAAGGCACATATCTGATAGGAGCTGTTTTGACTTCTTCCTGTGAGGGAACAGGCAGGGTGTTTAGCTGTTCCCTTCCATCTCTCCAAGCAACCAGGAAAGTTGGCTTAGACAGTTATTTCTTTGTACTTATATGTTCAGTAGCGTTCTGTACATGGCATTTGATAAAATATGTTTCAGAGCCATGTATGTTCAAGGAAAGATATATGTGAGATATAACAAGGTAACAGAGAACTGAACATGTAGCCTATCGCAGGTTCCATCAAAATGATGATCTCAATACATTTCTTAATCCTCAACTGAAGTAATAATGCAGGCTATGGAATTACAGGAGACTATGACATCATTAAAACACCATTATGATTTCACTAGAAAGCTGAAGTTTGGGGAAATCAAATCTGAGCTGTTTCCTCAGTCTCTACTCTTATAGAAAGCCAGAACATGAGTGTGCATGATGAATGAGCAATGCAACTATCACTTTTAACAGGGAAGCTATCTTTCTAATGCCTCTGACCTATTCACTGAGCAGCTGGCAAATAGCTCTAGTAAAGTCATCCCGTTCTTTTTTCCAACCAAAAAATCTATTGTGTATGCAGTCTTTCTAATGGATGGCAGAGATATGTCATTCATATCAATCGGTCTTCTGTATCTGTATGTTTTATTCAGCTCCTAAGTATTATGCTAAAATGCACTCTGATATTCATCAAGTTTTCAAACACTCCATAACAGCAACTGAAAGTGAAAAATAGCCCGGGAGTCATTACTGCTTTCCTCAATGACCTGGGAGGGGCTGATTGGCATAGTGTGACTGTGGAACTAGGACAGAATTGGAGATGTGCTTGGGAGTGGGGAACAACTTGTAGCATCAGTCTGAAAGAGGTTTATACTGTCCAGAGTAAAGGCATGCAAATGTTGATGTGGCTGCACCATCTTTTACGCATTTCTTTTTAATTGGCAGAAATACCCAGAAGAGGGTATGGTGAGGATGTTCCCTTCCATTATCATTCTGAGGCTCTTCCTTCTATCACTGCATAAGCAAATTTAATAGCTCATTATCATCATCAAGACTACTACTTCAGCTAAGCATGGCACTGTACTGCCTTTCAACTGACAGAATGATTGATGTATCTTACATTTAAAATTATAGAAAATAATCTTTTAAGTGATAATTTTGTTTAATCTAACTAGTATAAACTGGCTAGGATAACTCTGAAAAATAAACAGAGACCAGCAACACATCAAAGAAGCAAACAAACAAAACCGAAGTCTGAAAAAATAAGAGTCTAAAATTACCAAACTCTGACTGAAATGCAATGGTAGCCCTTAAAATTGTAGCCCGTATGGCTAAGCATTTCAACAGAGACTTCCTTGCTGTTTTTATTCCTTGGTACCATAACAATGCCTAAAGAACAACTAGGAATATACAGCACTTTTGCCAAGACTTACTCAAATAGCTATAAAAAGTCACTGCTCTGAAGAACACATGATCCAACAAGACAAGACTGAAAAGGAAAGACAAAAGAGATATAACACACAATAAGAATGAATATCCCCATTTCCTGATTCTCCTTTTTTTTTTTTTTCATAAGGTAGTCTCATGCAGGTTTCTTTTTTCATTTGTTTTCATCTTACTCAGTCAACGAGTGGTGGGCTCAGCACATAATTTCAATAAAATGTCCTTCCAGGCAGAAAATCATCCATTAACAATATTTTGACTACGGAAGAAAAAGAAATATTTGATCTTCTCATCAGCATAATGATAATACATCTCGTTCGCAGAGTGTAACTGTATATTATTTCCAGAAAGATCGTAGGCTGCTCTGCAAATGAGTATTTCTATTCCACAGGCACTATCTTACATTTGGAAAAGCTGAATTTCACTCCTGTTCGCTAAGCTTATGAAAAGCCTGTTCATTACTAAGCCTGAAAATAGGTTTACGCAAGGCTTACAAAGTGAGTAAGCTTTGTGTGGGTCTCTCTGTACAAGGAGAAATGTTTCATCCAGACTGCAGATAGAAGCAGAATAAAAGGAGGCAGAAGAAGGCTTATTCTTGATGATCACCTGCTAAAGATGTCATCAAAATAGTAACTTAACCTGTTCCATTTAATTTTAATAATGTTTAGGATGGCTATTTTAAAAATAGGCTTATAAAAGATTGTTGCCATTACACTTGCAGAGCACTTTGAGACGTGGCCTTAATGACTACGGGAAACATCTGAGGAGAGTTTCTGTTCTGTTTGAGGGTGTGTGTCTGTGTGAGCACGTGCATCCAGATGCATCCATGTCACATGTAAAGGCATATTACAACTGTTTCAGAATTCTTCTGTCAGAATGATTTGCTAATGAAAAAATGCCACTTTTACACTAGTCATAAAAAGGCATATTTTGTTAGAAAGCTGTAACTCTTTTGCTGCATACAAAGAGACATTGAAGTTAATTAGAACCTGCAAAAAGAAAGCATGTACTTAATTTCTTTCAAAACAAAATCTGGGGAGAAATTTTTTTCGGAAAAGCCTGTGATTATTTTTTTTTCAATTTTTTATTCTGATTTGGATTTTTTAATGATTTTTCCTTCCTGTCAGAAACACCCATTGACTACCATATCATTTATGTGTATATCATCTTGATAGTGAGGTTGCAGTAGATCTCCAAACTTGTATATATATTTGTCTTTGTGTACTTCAGCTGACTTACTTCTTTCTTTTTTTTCCCATTTTTTTTTCTTTTTTTTTTTTTTTTGGTACTGTTTCAGGTTTTGAGTTTTTCCATTGTAACGTGCTCAGAATAACTGTACTGGGTCAGGCCAAAGGTCTTACCTAGCTCAGTATTCTGTCTCCAGCAGTGGTCATAAGCGATACAGCATTAGTGTACCAGTAGACAAATTCCTGTTAAGATCTTTTGCTTGGGGTGAGAGGGGTCATAGAAGGCCATATTTTTTACTATGTAGGTACTTTTCACTATTTTTTTGGCTTTTCTTTAGAAAATACATATGTTGTAAAACCAGCTGCTTATTCCTATTATAGAAAAGGTTATATTTCTGTGAGGTGTCATGGCTAGTGACTCTAGTGTTGTGCTGCAAACATATCTTTCTCTTCTTCTTTCATAGAGAAGCATTACGAAAAATAGTGAGAAGTAAATCTGAGTGCAGCCAGTGATGGTTAGTTGGGACACAGATTACACGAAAATTCCTGCTTAATGCTATGACAGCATTTCTGAGTGAAAATATTATTTCCCTCCTTTATTCATTCATTTGTCTCTGTCTTGGGCTGTGGGGCTTTTTTCCTATTAAGTTGATGTTATTTAGGGGTAAAAATATCAGAACAGTTAGCTTTTCTACTGGAGAGTCAGGCAAGAGGGAGCATGACGTTTTTTTAGACTTACTATTTTTACTATTATGACTAGATAGATCATCAGATGTCATGGTGAGGAGTTTCTTACATACATCTAAAATAGATGAGTAAAATACTACTGATAGGAATTACAGATAGATTCTGTAAGGAAAACTGAGATGGATGTTTATTTTTATCTATGGCCTAAAATATAGAACAGTATAAATAACTGTTAAATGTCATTTAACATGTTAAATTGCTGCATTTAGCATAAGCTGACCAATATGTGTATCAAAATAATAATTAGTATTGATTAATGACTGTATTTATCTTTTTTGACCCAAATGATATTCAGGAGATCTTAAGTGAAATGTTTTGTTTGCAGTAACTACTGCTTTATTTTAAAATATGAGATATGGAGGATGCTCTATTGTAAACTAGGAAACTTCATTCTGCCTGCTGTGAGTTATGAGCGCATATCAAATTTTAATGAAAAAGGATAAATAAATTGTCTCACAGTTCACCATCATCTACTATATCACTCAGTTCATCCCATATAATATGTAATAAACTGAATGCTTCAATTTTTGCTTTATGTGACCATTTACAACCAGTACTATTGCCTGAGAAATTGTCATCCTGCAGTAGTTCACATAACCAGTGAGCAGACTAAGGTTCCATGCTATACATCTTGACTGAAGAACACATGCTTTTCAATAATCTTTAATAAAAGCTAAGACTGACAAAATGCTGAGATATATCAATTAAAGTATATTAGCAGTAATGTAGGACCTTATTCCTTAGCTCTGGTCTTGACATCTTCAGGATTTAAATTTCAAAAGAAAAAGAGAAGGAAAAAACCCCAAAAAAGGAGAAGACAGTAAAATAGTCTGTGCAATGGTTGTTCTATTCATTCACTGTGTTGCCTGATTAGTTCTTCTATTCATTCTTAATGTCCTTACCCTTCTAAGAAGAGAGATCTAACATTTAAAAAAAATCTGTAGAAATAGTCTGAGCATCTATTTCATTAAGAAAGCCCCTGGACGTATGCTGATAAATTCCAAAGAAATTAGAGAAAGCAAACTGACAAAGCAGTTGGGAGGCTAGGCTTATTTTAAAAGCTCTGATTGCAGCAGGAAGAATTTTTTGAAAAAAATCTTTATTTTCAACCATCTTTATATTCATCATATTATTGTACTTTGTTCATCTTTGTGAGATTACAAAAAGAAATGTCACTGTACAGTTAGTAGTCATTAAAGAAGCTGAAGTAAATTTATTTCTCTGATACCCACAGCCCAGATAATGAAAGTTAGGAGCACCAGAAGTCCCACTGAAGTTTACCGGATTTGAGTTAAGTGTCCTTTTCCCTAATGAGGACTTTCAAGTAGTTTTCTTAATAATTTCATATGTTACGCAAGAAACCTACTGCAATTCTTATTTAATAATGACATGAAAAATTATTTCTCCCGGAAAGAAACATATATTAAACAGACCTGCTTTGCAGGGATTTTTTACCCTACTCTTGCTAGTAGTTCCTATGGGAGCAAGAATGAACACAGTCATGAACATGGTTTAGGTCCTTCCACTTCAGACAATCTATGTAGGACTAGATGGAAGAAGCATTCCAGAAGGAACCTTTGATGAGATGGGAGAAAAGTTCTTGATATTTTTCATTTCCTGCAGAGCAGCTGTTTGTCACATACCTTTCACTATTTGATACGAACAAATGCTGAAGACACCATGAATAAGTAAAAAAATCGTGTACTAGATGGGTTCCTGAGCCATTAGCAATTATATTTTTTTAAACAAAACATTAGCGCCTGCTGTTTTAGAATCATTCCTGAGAAGAGGAATATTCACTGTAGTTCAGTTCTAAAAAGATATTTTTACATTATGGCTGCTAATGCAAAAAGGAAAGGTGCAGAATAGAATGTATTTCAAGATCTTTCCTTAGTGTGAGATGACTGATGTACTGTAAATGAAAGTTAAGGGGTTTTTAACGTTCTCTTGTGATTACCAGATTCCCCAGACAAAGTATGAAGATAATTCCATGGTAGCTCCAGAGATCTGAAAGCTTGGGGTTTTGTGTTTATTTCAAAACAGGGCCACTAGTTCATTTTTTAAAATAAATGAATTCTTAGGACAAGATATCTACCTACGTTTAGCCTGGCTCCTGAGGAAGTGAGACTTACACAGTATAACTTAAACCTCTCTGTGTATGTATGCATCTATCTCAATACTTTTTTTTACCTGCTGGCCAATTTTAACAAAATTTGACAGCTGGATAGCTGTGAATTCCCTTTGTTAGTGTCCTCACTGAGAAAGAGACTGAATCTCGTGATCAAGCTTTATTAAATACCAGAGGGGCCATGCCAGAATGCACAACCGTGATTCTCCACATTAGGGAAAATTTAGTGAAATCTTTCACATAATAAAAGCATAGAAGTCCAAAGCTCAAAATGTGGAGACTAGCATTTATTAGCTCTGCTGCTTATGTTGCTATGCATGTATAACACATTTATTACGGATTTCCTTAATTTTGATGACTTTTTAATGTTTCAAAATATTTCCTAGAACTGTATGTCTAAATACTAATAAGACTCAAGTGAACACACTACTCACTGAAGCTAATGGGAGATAAATGGTGTCTGGGTCTCCTAACATAGAAAAGATTCTTCCTGTTTATTAGTGATTCCATAATATTGAAATGACTTGTACCTAGATGGGAGAAAATCCATTGTGAGAGGCCATGTTTCTACATTCATGAACTGCATATCAACAGCTCATAGTTTTATTAAATGTGTTCATTATTCTAAATCACACAACAGATCAATTTGCTGAATAATACTTGCTGCTTATGTTGGTCAAGAAGACTAAGTAGCAAAAGGTTTGTATGAAAAATTGGAGCTGTGCTGGCTGACGTTCAATCTGTGGTTCTAATACCACAGCTGCAAACACTGAAAGATTGCCTCCTTAGACGGTTCTTCCATGCTAGTGTAAAATATGGTGTTTCCAAAAATATTCTCAATAGTCAGTTCATTTATTAGTGTATTAGAAAAACGTGATTGAAAAGGGTTGTGAACTCCATCTGGTTGCTCCATAGTCCCATTGACTCTGTTGGACTTTATTTTGAGGTTTTCTTCTGCTCCAGCACTAGCTTTTAAAATTCCAGCAACTCAGGTGGCTAACCATATGTGTTCTTAATGAGGCAGGGAGTTAATTACCCATTTAATTTCTTTTAAAAATTCCCTTGCTTTCAGTGAAGAAGCTTCCTTGAAACAATTCTATATCCTTGCATGTCCTGTAGCTCTTTATTAGTGATCGATATTTTGTGTTGGGCATTTCTGAGACTGACATGCAGAAATTGGCAGGAATGTAGTTGCACATCTTCCTTCAGAGGTTTCAAAGACTTGCACTGAAAACTTTCATGACCCTATAGCAACAGCGGAACTGTTACCCAGAGAAACTGATTATCCAAAGAAAAATTGCAGAGGAGTCCAGTAAAGAACATAGTTTTCAGTAGATTTTTAGTTTCACTTAAAAGATCTTGAAAGCATTTTCTTCTAGTGATGCCCTTGCTGTATTACTTCATGGAAGCAGTCTAAAAGCTGGTTTCAAGCGATTTTCTTTAAACATGAGAGCATCAAATTTCCCAGAGTGTCCTGGGACAGATTTCAAATGTTTAAATGAAGGCAATGAAAATTCGAGCATCCCAGTCTTGGCTACTCACTCTTATAACCTCTATCACCAATAGGACAAAGTAACTGCTTCCAGAAAATGAGTTAATAGAATCATAGAATAGTTTGGATTGGAAGGGACCTTTAAAGGTCATCTAGTCCAACCCCCCTGCAAGGAGCAGGGACATCTTCAACTAGATCAGGTTGTGCAGAGCTGCATCCAACCTGATCTTGAACATTTCCAGAGATGGGGCATCTACCACCTCTTTGGGAAACCTGTTCCGCTGTTTCACCACCCTCATTGTAAAAACATCTTCCTTCTGTCTAGTCTAAATCTACCTTCTTTTAGTTTAAAACCGTTACCCTTTGTCCTATCACAACAGGCCCTGATAAAATATTTGTCCCCATTTTTCTTATAAGCCCCCTTTAAGTGCTGAAATGCTGCAATAAGGTTTCCCCAGAGCCTTCTCCAGGATGAACAACCCCAACTCTCTCAGCCTGTCTTTCATGGGAGAGGTGCTCCAGCCCTCTCATTATCTTTGTGGTCCTCCACTGGACTCTCTCCAACAGGTCTATGTCCTTATGTTGGGAGCTGCAGAGCTGGACGCAGTACTCCAGGTGGGTTCTCACAAGAGCAGAGTAGAGGGGCAGAATCACCTCCCTCAACCTGCTGGCCACGTTTCTTTTGATGCAGCCCAGGATACAGTTGGTTTTCTGGGCTGAATTAGCTGATGTGTCTTAGATTCGACTTTCTGATAATTTAATCATTTTTCAGAAGGGCCTCTTTCCCACCACTGCCTATAGAGGTAACTTCCGTAGTCTTCCAGGTTTAACTCCTGGGCAGCTAAAGTTCGGTAAAGCAAATGCTATTGCTCACATGTAAGTATTTTCAAGATTTTGGAATTATTTCTCTTCCGTCTCTGGCACTATGAAGTGAGAAAGAGAATAATAATAATAATAATAATAATAATAATAATAATAATAATAATAATAATAATAATAATATGTGCAGCCTTAAGAAAAATGGAATAGTGTTCCTAGTATTAGTCACAATCTCTATTAAGGGTCATATTGCAGGACTTAATAAGACAATAAGCCAGTAGCCAATGTTCTGCATAAATAATGAGCCAAATCAAAATCAGTCATGCATCTAATTGGGACATTTGTACTACACTGCTTGAGGCATAGAATACTTTTCTATGCTAGATATGTGCTTGGCAAAATTAATCAGATAATCAACTCTCAGTCTCATCTCCATTTTCTGAAACTCTTTGTGGCACTAGATATGGGTAAGATAGTATTTCTGCTGACGGTGGTCTTTAACAGGTTTTAAAAAAAAAAGAAGATAGCTGTGTCATTCAAGACAATAAATAGCCATAAAGGGAATTTTTTAAATATTATTACTCTTTAAAAAGTATTGAAGCCTACAGGGAAAGAACCAGACTGGTGACCCAGGTTCTCTTTCCAGCTCTTCAGATAACCTGATGGTTGGCCATAGTTGTATTTTTGCCCTTTTTTGTGCCTCAGTCTCCTCCTTTCTAAAATCAAAGTAATGAGAAAGTATTCCTTTCTGCGTTACTTTGAGGCCCGCTGACAAAGCCATTTCATAAAACCAAGAGATTGTTTTCAAAATATAGCTTACATTGAGAACTCAATAAATGATTAGAAAAGCCTAGGAATGGAACTAAAATCCTATCAGGATCAAGCTTCAGACCTGGTTAGGGAAAAATGGTGTAAACAGTAACAAAAAGTAAGTTAGAGTGTTTTAGGAAGATTAGATAGTAATTCTCATCCTTAAACTAACAATCCACTGTCAGGAAAGAAATTATTTTCACATCCCATACCTGAGACGACCAGAGGCCCAATTGAGCCCCAGGACAGATTCACCCAGCTCACCTATGATCACTTGAATTATTCAGTGGCTCTTTTCCATGGCGCCTTCTCTCTTCTGGGCCCCACTGACAGAAAGGAAGTGTGGACCCATCATGTAGCAGAACAACACCCTGAGATTTTTTGGACCCTATAGCAGCTCATGTGGCAAGGACATATTTCATGACTTACAGAAGACCCCTTCCTTGTGTTCAGGGGACAGCAGGACCTGGTCATCTGAGGGGACATGGACAGGAAATATGTGATGGGCAAAAAAGCCTGTTGATAATATGGCAGGCAAAAGGACAAACATGTGAGAGGAGGAACCACAATGTATATTCCTCAGGAGATGTTGTGGCAAGGTCCACGGAGCTGTACAAGCTCTGCTGTCCTAAACTATAAAAACATGGCTGTAGAGAAGATCCTTTATACAGTCTTTATCTTTGCATTCATAGAATCATAGAATCATAGAATTGCCTAGGTTGGAAGGGACCTTTCAGATCATCTAGTCCAACCATCAACCTAACACTGACAAAAAACATCACTAAACCATAGCTCTAAGCACTGTGTCTACCCATCTTTTAAATTCCTCCAGGAACGGTGCCTCAACCACTTCCCTGGGCAGCCTGTTCCAATGCTTAATAGCCCTTTCAGTGTAAAACTATTTCCAAATACCCAGTCTAAACCTCCCTTGGTGCAACTTGAGGCTGTTTCCTCTTGTCCTATCACCTGTTGCTTGGGAGAAGAGGCCGACCCCCACCTTGCTACAGCCTCCTTTCAGGTAGTTGCAGAGAGCAATAAGGTCTCCCCTCAGCCTCCTTTTCTCCAGGCTAAACAATCCCGGCTCCCTCAGCTGTTCCTCATAGGGCTTGTTCTCCAGACCCCTCACCAGCTTCGTTGTCCTTCTCTGGACCCACTCCAGCACCTCAATGTCTTTTTTGTGGTGAGGGGCCCATGTCTATGTTTATTCCAGAAACAGAACGGATTATTTTTTTATTTTTTTTAAACTCAGGAAGGAAAATGTATTGTGTCCAGAAGAATATTTTCAGGGAACTGGACTTCAAGATTCACTAAAGAAGAAAAGATACTGAAGAGATTTTATTTCTGAAAATTAATATGCATTCACTATGTCTAAGTTAGGCATTAGTTATTTAGTTTTGTTTAGCCTGATAGTAATAGTACAGTAACAAAGAGCTCTGAATAAATATCAGTTTGCTGCAGTGCTAATGAGAAGCCTTTGGGGGCAGATTTTCAGCCAAGTGTCTCTCAGCCCAATTGAAATGAAAAAGTACACAGTCTTTCAAAGTGGCTGTTTTGGTGCTTGATTATGTGGGAGAATTTAGTGGATCTCTCTCTAAATTATACAAACTTTTAACAGGACAAGAAGATCATGAGAGCCAGCTACATGTTCTTTCCTGGCATAGGTTTTGTGTGCTTACACTAGCCCTGTCTTTCAGGAAAGCTCTAATAATTCCCCATGCATATGCTTTCAGCCCCAGAAGAGGTATAAACACATCTTGGTATAGGCCATCGCCGAAGTTTTTATGGTTAAGGTCAAGATGAATATAACAAGCTGTAACCAAACTTTCATTCACATTGCTGTTGACTGAAACCCCTTCTGAGGTTGTAAAAAAGTTTGATTAACTTTCTCAAGTTTGCTATTTTTCATGCCTGTCTGCCTCCGTAGTAGAGCAGATAAATCTCTACAATGGAAAACTGACATATTACAAGAGGCTATTCTTGCTGTGTTTCTGATTCAGCTGGCATGACTATCACTCAGTCATGTTTAAATGCCAGGTTGTAACGCCTTTAAAGTAGTGGCTTGGGGAAATCAGGCTGTCCACAAAATCCCCTTATATTATACGTAGCCACTGACAATTAAACAGTTAAAACTGAGGCCAGCCTAGAGAGAGAAACAGAATGTCCCCCATAGCAGGTTAGTTGCTCAGTAGTCTTGCCCCTGAGCCAGGACAGGTTGGGGACCACCTAATTTCAAAGAAACACTTTGGCAAAACATCCTGTTTTGAATGCTCACCAGAATCAAAGTTGTACAAGTCTCAGTTTCACCCGGCTCAGCTATGATCTGCCTGAGAAATAACGTTAACTGAATTTAAGAGAGATACAACAAAAATGCTACGGGGGTCCAGCAATTGCACAGCTAGCTTTGCATTAAACTAGAAACTTTAAAATAAGGTGGTTATTTCCCGCCAAAGTTCTAGGCTTTAGTTTATCAAACCTGATATATTTTGAATGTAAGAGATCAGAACTGGGTAGTTAATAAGAATTTTCCTTTTCTGAGTAGGACAAAAATTTACAGATATAAATCCATCAGAGAGGTCATCTGTGTTTCGCAAAAATAAGATGAAAAAGCTTAGAGAATTGATATAAAAATGACAGACCGGGGAAGGATGCGAATTCCGTTGCATTTCCACACAAAAGATCTAGAACTAAATAGCTTGCATAAAAATGGTGAACTCCTTAGGGTCATACCTGTGATTAATTTGACTCTTAGTCAGTAAATCCAGGCTGAAGAGAAAGTCTGTCTAAAAGCAATTAATCAAGCGCTCAAGATTAACACAAACAGTGTGTCTGAAGGGTGGGAAATTGTAATATTAAAACATGTTGGTCTTTGTAACTAAAATTTATTCTGGAGAACTCAAAAGAAGTCTCAGAAGTGACTCAAGTCAGAGAAAAAAAAGTGAAAAGTTGAGCTACCTCTTTGTTTAAATTCCAGTGGTCAAGCACTAGTCTTCTTGGGTTTGACTCTCACCTAACGCAAGTTTTATAGAAGTGTATTTTCACTGACTTCATTGTTGCTCCAAGTTGCTCTTTGAAATGAGTAAGATCAGAATTAAATGATATTCAAAATTCCATCAGTACTGTACACCTGTGCTGTTCATAAATAAATACTAAAACATCCCAAACATAATGATGTATACCAGTTTATGACCATTACTGTAGAATTTTTTTTTCAAGGGTATAACAGAGTTTTTCATTTTTCTGATGCTATCACCACATTTATGTCAGGAACAAGAAAGTTTCTATTGCTGTGTTAAGTCTTCAAATGCTTCAGGTTGAATTTCAAGTACATCCTGGAGCCAGTACCGTTGTACTTAGTGAATATGGTTTTCTTTCTTTCTCTGTCCAACCATAAATGTTATATCCAGAAGTCTGTTTTTGTTCTAAGCTTTAAAACTTGTAAGTTTTACCTCAGATGATCACAGGGTTTTTTAACAAGCTCTGTAATACTATCGAAAGTAAATCCAACACCATTGTCACTTTGGAGGATTAAAAAGTAATAACCTATGGCACCTGAAGCCCTGGTCAGTTCTGCTTCTTGCTACAGACCCCTGAGTTTTCCCCAGAAGTTTACACGCTGTTGGAAACAAGTAGTGAACATGACTAGTGAACAAAAAGAATGCAGGGTAACAATGAAAGTATTTTGATTAGCATCATAAGTACCCACAATTTAGCAGTATACTGACCATTTCTCTTTGTTTTGGAAATCTCATGTGGAAAGCAGATTAATTTTGTGGGTATATATATATAAGATGTATTATATACATCTTATACGTTAAGACGTATTTTCCCTGTGGCTTAGGGATAGTATGGGGGAAAGTACAAAAGCGAATGAAAATTGTACAGAAGGGTAGTAATGGCTGATGTCTTTTGGAAAGCATGATGCTCTCCGCAAAAAGCTCTGAGATAAAAAAAATACAGGTAAGGTGAGGGAGATAAGCCTGTAAGGTGTTTAAATTGAAGGCATTTTGTGAGTGATGACATGGAAAAATGTTCATTACCAGCGCAGAACCCATCAAGGGTGATAAAAGGCTCAAACCAGACATTCAGGACCCTGATCTTCTGTATCTGAAACAAAGACAGCAGATTGCCAAATTAGAAAAAAAGTTTGCAATGCTTTCAATGTAACATTATGTAAGGAGGGGGGGCTAGATGACAATTTTAGTTGCATAAACAAATGGAAAGGCATCGTTCTGTATTGCCCAGGAAGGAGCAAGAAAAATAAATATTTGCTGGTTTTCCATCTCGAATGTGTATTTAGAATGACACTGGTTTCAGAGTAAAAATGTTAACTGTATTACAGCCCCCGTGAGCCATCTTAAGGATCATCCATCTCTTATTTTGACAAAATTATTTTTGATCTTAGCCTTTTAGATTTAGGATGACCTTTTGATTTCAAGGATTTGGAAAGTTCCCACAGACTCTCTCTGGACAACTCTGTATTACTTTGCAAATTCTTTCCTCACTGGGTCATATCTACATGGCCTATGGCAACACAGCTTTGACTTACGATGTCACTTATGCTTTATACCCTAAAAGTGCTCACAGGAACCCCATGCTCTTGCAACTTGACTAATCTTTTGAACACTTACTTTTTTAACATTGTCAGACGAAGGAGAGAGGGAGTATTTAACTAAAACTAAACTGCATGTTAATACATTTTTTAATACGTTTTTCTTTTGGAAAAGAAAAAAAACAAACTTGAAGAATCTAAGAAAGTAATATATACTTAGTTCACAAAAACATTCTTACCTTTGATCATCAATGTGTAAATGAAAAAAACATGCTGCACAGTTACACTTTTCTTCACTTTAGAGGTCAGAGAGGGTAGGAAAACTGCTTTTTCATTTAATTGCATATAAACATGTCCCCAGCCACTGCTTAAGCCAAATCGTACACAGAATGTTAAACTACTGCATGTGAAGTTAGCAGCAAATTAATATTTCATGAAAATCCTGCATTAACCCCTTGATCCTGACCTTCAGGTTTAATAGGGAACTGGAACAAAGATGTAGACCAAAGGCTTCAGTGCTGCAATAACAACAAAGAACACTACTTCTAGAGCTTATCCCTTTCCTCTCTGTCCAAAATATCCATGAAGTTTTAACACAGCTCTAGATATTTCTTCTTGGCTCCAAAATTCTGGCTGCCCCACAGGAGAGGAAAGTAGCTTTCATTTACCCATTTCATTTACCTACTTACCTTGCATCTTAAAGAAGTATAAATTTCAGAAAGCACAAAATTGTTTCCTGGCTTGCATATCTCTCTGCTAGGCTTTGGCCAGCAGTTGTACCTACTCATAGGTCTGAAGATATGGACACACGTCTTTGTTGGTCTTGTCCTGGGGCATCGTCTTTCCCTGTGGCAGTGTGATATCAAGCACTGCTCATCGGTATTCCCTATGTCTAGCAAGTGATTTTGCTGAACATACTAATCTCTCTCTTAGAGTCATCCATCACAGTTTGCTGCTCTCGGAGGCATACCTCAGTGACAAGGCACATGCTCGTCCACTGGCTGAGTTGTCATGGTTGTGTTTTATGACAATCCTGTGAGTGTGCAGGAGCTGTAGATATGGTGTGGACCAGTCAGAATATGATGCAGGTAGAGGCATTGCACCTGAAGAAGGGTGCTTATTGCTGGAGATCAAGCCTAGCAGTAGGAAGAGCTTTGTAAAGGGCGGATGATGGATGTTGTTGATCCCCATTTCTCAAAACAAACCTAAAGGACAGAGAAGGACAAAAACAATGTGTGGCAGTTTCAGTGCTGGCCCAGGGTTCCTTGAAGAATGTATTTGCCACAGTACTCCTCAAAAACTTTTTCCTGTTCCAATGGGACTCTTCTTCTTTTTTATATGTTACCTGATCCCTGGCTCTCCAGATAATGTAAAAAGAAGGCATGGTAACTCCCACATTTTGTTCAGCACTTGGCGTTCAGGAAAATACAGCCCCCAGTAGAGAAAAAATTGGTCAGACCATTTGTCTTTTCCATATGCCTGTTGTTGTTAGGACCCCCTGTTGCACTAAAACTGGCACATAGATTCAGAATTGATAAATGTATTGCAAATCTTCCACTAAAAGGGCTTAAGCACCTGCACTTTCAAAATAAATCAATCTATCAATCACTAGCCCTGCTGCAGGTACAGAAATCCTCTGGAGTGGGAGGAAATATGGATTGATGCTGTGTTGTCTGATTCAGTCTGTCAGGAACCAGTAGTTCTAAGAATCACAACTTTCCCCTTTATTGTCACAGGCATTATTTCCGAAACTTCATGATAGCAAATTTAAACATTAACTATGTCTCTGCTAAACATTTTAGTACACTCATAAAGTCTGAGTGCCCGGTCACGGTGGTTACAGGCACTGCAGCAGGAGGCACTCGGGTGTTTAGCACTGCTAGAGGGCAACCAGGTGCAGAACACAGAACTGAAAGAGGTTCTCCACCTTGATGCAGAAATCTTTCTGGGTTATATTTTAGTAGTAAAGACGTCCTTTCACAAATCTTCCTTTGAAGAATTCAAACCATTCCATTGGTAATATAAATGAAAAAAACAGATACGGGACTCGCTTATACTTTCAATCTCCACAGTAGCGCATGTTTCAATTAAAAGTAAAATTATTACATTCTTTAGTTTGTGCAATTTTTTGATAGAATAGTACATTTATATGTTAATTTTGCTAAGATCAACTTTATTTATCTACAGGAAGCTATTCCAAGATTGTTGTACATTTTCTTCGCTTCTGAAATGTTATCACATTTAATTGCCTGATCTTATTTGGGTTGCAATCATAGTCATTAATTAGCAGGAAGGTGAGGGACAGCATCATATCTAACTATCTGTTATGGCTGCTTTAATGAGGAAAATACCTGCCATCATTTTAAAGGCATCCTGTATACTTCACAAATACAGCTTGCTGTAGCATTCTCATTTAGACTGTGAACATCAAAGGAAATTGATGTCAGGTGTGAACAGAAGCTGTTGAATCTATCTGTTGAGGAAGCTGAGTGGTATGTCTGGATGGGAGAGATGAAGGGCAGCTTAAAACATTAACAAAACTACAGGTAATTAGTGTAAACTTTCAAGGGTAAGGTATGCTTGAGGAATAAAAATGTTGTTTATAGCTATTCCCTGTAGTGCCACTATCGCTAAGGGTCTGTCAATGTTTTCATTTATAAAGCTCTATTTTTATAGGATTGTGCACAAGTAATAAAAAATGTGCTTGGGGCTAGAAGTTGACAATTTAAAGAAAAATAAATTGGTTTTGTTGTTTTGGTGGTTTTTTTTTAAAATTATATGAGTATATGAATAATAGAAGTTTATCTGTTTTGAATGGTTGTTTTCCTTTATATAATTCAGCTGTTGGTTTAAAATCAAATTAATGAAATTTGGCAAGCAATTAGTTCTTAGTATGGACTAATCAGTGTTGGAATTCTTGGGGAAAAAATAAATAAAGCAAGATTATTTAGTGTTTCACAGGCAAAATTATACCTTTCAAAGGGAATCATAAAGAATTCAACGCATCTGTAGAGTACGTTGAATGAATATTTTCATTCCAAGGGAAGTGTTACAGTACATTACCTGAAAAAACAGCTTTAAGAAATACCAAAATATAAACAAGTGTGGTCAGTTATAAAGATGTTGTAAGTTTACTGTGCACTATCAGGCTTGCCGACTGGCTGCTAATGATGTTGTCATATCTCCTCTCAATAATTCTCCATAAATAGAATACAGTGTCAACCTTCTTGGGCTGTTGGTATCCTCAGGCTCATACATGCTTAAGAGAGACACAAAGTAATTTCCTAGAAAAGAAAAAAAATAAGTGCCTTTTGACTCTTACCATGCAATTATAGCTGAATATTGTTTCATTGTAATTTCATATTGGACTCTTTACTTGTAAGGAATAATTTTTTTTTCCTCATCACATTACAACAATAAGAGCAGTGAAATAATGGTTGGATATTTGTGAAAGGGATCCTTTTAAATGGAAGTTTAAGGGCCAAATGTGCCATGGGTTGCATGAGTGCATATCTAGAATAGTACTTACTTCTCATACAAGTTTTTTCACTTTCCAAGATCTCTGCTTTCAGAGAAGAGTCAAGTATCATTACCGTATTATACAGATGAGGGAACTGAAGGCAAGTAAACAGTTGGCTCAAATGCCTCTCAGCAGAGCAATGCTAGAAAGGGACTGGAAGTCAAGTCTCTTGAAGACCATCTTAGTGCTTTGCCCACTGTATGAATATGTCTCTGCTATATGTTGAAGTCTTGGAAAATAATGGCCCAAACTCTATCTCAAAAGTTGGTATATACTCCAAAATCAAGTCCTTTAAGCTTAGCAAATATTTTAAAGAGTTTTATCAAATCCCTAAAATACAGTCTGGATAAAAATATGTCTCTTTTATTTTTATTTTTTTTTAATGGTGGAATCCATTGTTTCATCCGTATGTATATATATGGTGTGTTCCTTACTCCTCAAAGATCATAGTTTCAAACTCACAGTGCATAAGCACTGTGGAAGAGGTAACACTGTAGTCACAAAACTTTGCTGCAGCAGCTTCTGATAAGAGATGACTTTTTAGAATTAGAAAGTGCATTGATTTTGAACTATGAACTTTTGTAACGATTACTACAGCTGCAATTTATGTGGGAACACATTAGTACTTTCCCGCTACTCAACCGGTTTCTGGACCTACAATCATGAATCCGAGTACGTATGCCCAAAAGGCAGGATCATGGTCACCTAACCCAATCACCTGCATAGCATAGGCTAGAAAATATCCTAATCAATTCATTGTCTTTAAAAACAGAGCATCTTCTAGAAACATCCAAACACAAGCCACCATTTTTCTCTGTAATTTCATGACTTTTCAGGAGAGAGAGTGAAATTGTCCTTGTCACACCACACCTCAGGAGCCTTGACAGGCCCAGAGTCAGTGCAACTAAGATCCCTTCATCTAACTAGAAGGGCCTCTGTCAGGAAAACTGACTGGGAATTACCAATCTGGATCCTGATACTAATTTTATAATAAAGCCGGTCTGTGAATCAAGACCTTCTGATCTTCAGCATGCTCATACATATATTAGTTTTCTTTTTTTTTTTCCTCTCTCTTAAGCTCACCATCCACTGCCCTTATATAAAAGGGCTGAATTCTGCCCTTAGATCCCTGACTTCAATTGAATTTTGGTTTAAAGGCTGAAGGAAAATTTGGCACAAAAGATCCCATATATTCACACTTTCTTTTTATGAACATGAAGCTATGTTTGGGTGCAATAAACACCTGTCATCTTAAATAGTAATGAATGTACTGCATTCTGCTTATGTGGGGGTTTTTTTTAGGATAAAAGTGCTTTAATTTCTAGTTAAGTGCAAAGCCACAGTGAAGGAACAAACATTTCAGAAAAGACGTTGTAAGGAGGACTGCAAGTAAATCCAAATGAATAAAGTACAAAATATTCTATTTTATATAAAAAGACACAATAGTGCTGTTGTAATTCAGATGACCTTGAAACAGATATGACACAGCCATTTTGTTTAACAATGATATGCCTAATATTAATAGGGAGATGACAAAAACTATTTTCGACCGTTCCCAATGACTGACAGGTAGCGACATCCTATGAAAAGCTTGAGCAGAACTCTTTCACCATTTCAACAATTATCTCTTTTCTCTCAGAAGTTAAACAATAGATGAGACCTCCTAATGGCTTTCCATGTGTTCATCACAGCTACCTGCGTGAATTTGCAGTAATTAAGCAATCTGAAACACTGACTGACCCAGAGAGAAAGCTATTCCATACCGGTGGTGTCCTTGAAATGTCTTCATCATCAAGCGGTCTCTTCTCTTCATCTCAGTGAAAGCTAATGTCAGCACTACTGTGTAGCAACCCTTCCCCTAAATAGCTATTGAAATCTTATAAGGATGCTTTTTTTATTATTTAAAAAAAAAAAAAAGGGAAAAAATTAAAAAGAGAAAAATCCCACCAGCAAAGCCATGTGGGCAGAGAAATGGCCCTGTGAAAATATTTCTGCTGTCAGGAGGGAGGGAAAGGGGGCTTAGTGGGGATAAAAACAGTCTTTTTTTTTTAAGGTCAAAAATATAATTAGCATTTGAAAGGATGTGAAGATGCACTACCTCAGGGACCACAATGGCCAAATTTGTGCCATTTAATGTCAACAGCCACTGGAGTTGTGATAAAATTAATAGAGCTTTGTGTGATTGATAACATACCTCATCTGCCATTCCAGTACAAAAATCCCACAGGTTTAGCAGCAAGGAACAACGTTTAGATCACTTTTGAAAGGAAGCTGTTTGAAAGATGTACTTATGGGCTTTAATTATCTTCTGAAATCTGTGACAACCTTTCCCACTACCACTACCAAAAGCTAAAAATGTGTTGTTTAATTATTAACTGTGTGAGGTGAGTTTAGTGTATCTGTTTAGTAACAGGACATTCTTTGTGGACACTGAAGGGCAAGAGTGATGAGAAAGGCAGACTTTCTACAGTGATCTTTGAAGTGAAAAAACAGTAGTTTATGTGAGGGAAAGAAAGGGGGCGGATCACTGACAGTGAGGGGTGTTAAACAATGACTTAAGGACTGAAAGCAAGCTAGGTATTCTGTAAAAACCATACACTTTAACTAGGAATCAGTTTATGTTTCACTTATTTGTAGTCTGCACCCATTTTTCTACCCTGTTCTGAAAAAAATGTTTAAATTTTTTGGCCGATATGACTTTCAGAATATCTGATTATTTATGTCATGAATCAGAAATGAAAATTTTGCTTAAGAACATCAAGTCACAAGCCTTGTAGGGACAATATGTGTAATTCTGTTGAATTGAAAAGGCAGCTTGGCTGTTAATGTAAAGTATTGATTACAAATCTATTTCATGTTTTTGGGACACCAGCTTTTTTTACATTTTAAGAAACAGGATTTTTACTTGATTTAGAGTCGTATAATGGCACAATTTTTAGGGGGTTTTGTGCCATCAATCCTCCCTTTATTTCTTTATAAACAATTAATTATGTAAGCCAGTGCAGTAATGGTCTTTAGTGGATAATAAGCTACATATGTTTCTAGTAACACAACATATTTTATCATAGAATCATAGAACCTTCATGGTTGGAAAGGACCTTTGAGATCATGGAGTCCAACCATACACACACACACAAAAAAAAAACAAACAAAAAAAACCCCAACAACCTACAATCTCTGCCCTTCAGAGCATGCCCTGAAGTGCCACATCTAGACGTTTCTTAAACACCTCTAGGGATGGTGACTCAACCACCTCCCTGGGCAGGCTGTTCCAGTGCCTGACCACTCTTTCAGTAAAGTAATTCTTCCTAATATCTAACCTAAACCTCCCCTGCCACAACTTCACACCATTTCCTCTGGTCCTGTCATTATTCACCTGGGAGAAGAGGCCAACACCCACCTCTCTCCAACCTCCTTTCAGGTAGTTGTAGAGGGCAATGAGGTCTCCCCTCAGCCTCCTCTTCTCCAAGCTAAACGTGCCCAGCTCCCTCAGCCTCTCCTCATATGACCTGGTCTCCAGACCCCTCACCAGCCTGGTAGCTCTCCTCTGGACACGCTCCAGCACTTCAATGTCCCTCTTGTACAGAGGGGCCCAGAACTGAACACAGTACTCGAGGTGAGGCCTCACCAGTGCCGAGTACAGAGGCACGATCACTTCCCTGCTCCTGCTGGCCACGCTATTCCTGATACGAGCCAGAATGCTGTTGGCCCTCTTGGCCACCTGAGCACACTGCTGGCTCATGTTAAGCTGGCCGTCCACCAGCACCCCCAGGTCCTTTTCTGCTGGGCAGCTTTCCAGCCACTCTTCCCCAAGCCTGTAGCGCTGCTTGGGGTTGTTGTGACCGAAATGCAGGACCTGGCACTTGGCCTTATTAAACCTCATACAGCTGGCCTTGGCCCATCAATCCAGCCTGTTCAGGTCCCTCTGTAGAGCCTTCCTACCCTCAAGCAGATCAACACTCCCACCTAGTTTGGTGTCATCTGCAAACTTACTGAGGGTGCACTCAATCCCCTCATCCAGATCACTGATAAAGATATTAAACAAAACTGGCCCCAAAACTGAGCCCTGAGGGACACCACTGGTGACCGGCTGCCAAGAGGATTTCACCCCATTAATCACAACTCTCTGGGCACGGCCATCCAGCCAGTTTTTAACGCAGCGAAGAGTACACTTGTCTATGCCATGATTCGCCAGCTTCTCCAGGAGAATGCTGTGGGGAACAGTGTCAAAGGCCTTACCAAAGTCCAGAGAGACAACGTCCACAGCCTTCCCCACATCCAGAAGGCGGGTCACATGGTCATAGAAAGAGATCAGGTTGGTTAAGCAGGACCTCTCTTTCCTAAACCCATGCTGGCTGGCCCTGATCCCTTGGCTGCCCTGCACTTGCAGTGAGCTCACTCAAGATGATGCTCTCCATGATCTTTCCTGGTACTGAGGTCAGGCTGACAGGCCTGTAGTTCCCCGCATCCTCCTTCTGACCCTTCGTGTAGATGGGTGTCACATTAGCCACCCTCCAGTCATCTCGTACCTCCCCTCTTGACCAGGATTGTTGATAAATGATGGAGAGAGGCTTGGTGAGCTCTCCCACCAGCTCCTTGAGTATTCTTGGGTGAATCCCATCCAGCCCCATAGACTTATGTGCGTCTAGGTGCAGAAGCAGATCATTGACTACTTCCTCCTGGATTATGGGTGGGTTGTTCTGCTCTCCATCCTTATCTTCCAGCTCAGGAGGCTGAGCACCCTGGGGATAGCTGGTCCGACCATTGAAGACAGAGGCAAAGAAGGCATTAAGTATCTCAGCCTTCTCCTCGTCCTTGGTTGCAGCTTTCCCCCCTGCATCCAGTAAGGGATGGAGATTCTCCCTGGCTTTCTTTTTGTTGATGTACTTATAAAAGCTTTTTTTGTTGTCCTTAATCATAGAATCATAGAATCATTTAGGTTGGAAAAGACCCTTGGGATCATCGAGTCCAACCATCAACTCCACTCTACAAAGTTCTCCCTTACACCATATCCCTTAACACCACATCTAAAGGAGTTTAAACACATTCAGGGATGGTGACTCCACCACCCCTGAATGTTAGTGTTACGTGTGAATGTTAGTGTTAATGTTAGTGGCCAAGTTGAGCTCCAGCTGGGCTTTTGCCTTCCTAATTTTCTCTCTGTATAACCTAACGAGATCTCTGTACTCCTCCTGAGTTGCCTGTCCCTTCTTCCAAAGGTGGTAAACCCTCCTTTTATTCCTAAGTCCCATCAGAAGTTCCTTATTCATCCAGACTGGCCATTTCCCCCGCCCTTTAGACTTGTGACACTTGGGGACAGCCTGCTCCTGGGCCTTTAAGGTTTCCTTCTTGAAGGGCATCCAGCCTTCCTGGACCCCTTTGCCCTTCAGGACTGTCTCCCAAGGGACTCTCTCAACCAGTGTCCTGAACAGGCCAAATGAAATGCTGCTGAAAGCTCTCAATGATTGACTAAAAAACAATGTATAAATACTTAGCAGAATACAAGTCATGGGACGGTGGCAATGTTTTCTTAAATCTATACATATTTCCACTATTGTTTTGTGGCAATTATGTTATAATCTTCTTGAAAAGATGTCCAGTTTAGAGTTGGGTAAGATCTAACACATCATCCCAATATCTTATCTCAGTCTGGCAGAGTACCAGACTGCACCTCATCACTACCCAATTACTGCAGCACTGATTTAGCAAAGACTTCCACCATAGATCCTAACATATTCCTCAACAGTTGCAACAAAACAAGGCTATCCAATCTGTGAAGAGTAGAGCTAGTCGGGGGAAATCACTGGGGCAAAAGGTGAACTGGTTAACCAAAAATTGAATCCTTGATGAAAAATGTAATCAAAACTTAAATGTGAACAAAAAGGGCTATCCATCAAGACTGCAAAGCTTCAACTGTAGCAGTCACCTAATGCATTATATAAAGTGTTAAATCACTATGAATTGCCCCACTGATGGTAACCACTTGCCAGCTTCAGTGGGGAAAACACATGTCAGAGGAAAGGAGCCAGGGTTATACTGTCCCCAGATGTCATTTCTCTGCCAATGCCTCTGCCCTCTAAAAAATGGTGCAGAACCAATTGAAAAGTTCTTGAAACCCAATTATTTGCTCTGAAATCAATAGTTCAATGTAGGAGGTCACTAGGCCAGAGTTTCTGTTGGTAAATCTCTATCACTTGAGCATTTGGCAGTAGCACACCGTATCTGACATCTTGCTCCCTGATACATTGCACAGGCAGTAAAGGCGTAGGAGAAAAAGATATAGATGCATAATGACTAATAAAGGCAACAAAACCTGAGACATGGTTTACTTCATGTAATACACACGTAACTTAGCTAAGAAGTATCTTATCATTGCATGTAACAGTTTTAATAAATAAATTCATTCAAGAATTTTAAGTGATAGGGAAAAGCTTCCTGAATAGTCTAATGCTGTGATAACTTAATGGGACTATACAAATCCCATCTGATAAAGGTACAGCAATTCCTGTCAAGCTACTGGCACTCAGAAAAGCTGATGGATGGAATCGTACTTTAAATACCACTTACCTCCACAAGCTGACTGCTGGCAAAAAGGACTGGCCATAGAAATTGAGTAACAATGACAGCAAAATAAAAAATGCATGCAATACCTAAACAACAGAGGACGGTATTTTTTTATCATTATTGTACATACTTCAGTGGATTGCTGAATGTAGTAAAATATATTAATTTTCCTTTTATAAAACGGTGAGTCTGTAAAATATGATGTGTCGAGGCCACAGAGATTAGAACTGTAGACATATCTAGTAGCACTCATAACTATGAGAAGGAGCCCAAACACATAGTTTGTACTGCTGTTATAGGTAAAGCAGATAGGAAAGTCTATAATTAAAATTGTCCCAAACTTTCCAGAGAACTTTATTTTAAGCTGGTATGGCTATGCCATTGACTTGTTTTAGCATAAACCACTTGAGCTGAAAAACCTCTTCAAAGGTAGATGTCTTAGTTCACCCTGCAATATTTTTCAAATTCCAGCTGTAATGATTTGGTGACCAGATTATTTACAATATTTTTGCTAAAAAAGTCCAGTACTTCCAAGCTTTCAGAGAGGCGTTTGGAATTCAGCTCAGAGGAAGACGGATGAGGGGAGAGAAAAGGGTCAGATTTGTGCCTGCTTGTTAGTTTATGACATATTTTTCTGAAGACTGTGTTCATACTGAGTAGCCTTTATTCCCTCACAGCTCTTAACTACTTAGGGACTGTGCTTGCACCTTCCACACAAGTATGTATGAATGCCCCAATATAAGCCTGCAGCTCAGGGTAAGATTTCCCCATAAAATTTCGTTCCTAGCAAAATAGTATTTGCTGTAGCAGCGAGCACCAGAATGGATAGCAGGACTTCACTTTCATTGTTAGCAGCTGTATTTGCTTCCAATAGTGAAGGATGAACAAGAAATGGGTCAGTGCAGAAGCAGCAAAAGCAGCAAAAGCAGCAAAAGCAGCAAGTGAACTGCAGCAGGTGTTGACTGCACCATGCTGAAAGAGTCTGACTGGCCAAAATGAGGTTATCTTACTGAAATGACTAGCTTAGTCCTGGAAATATTGCATGTTTAAATGCTTGACTTTAAGCAAGTACAGGTTTTTTTTGAAAGGCATGGTTCATTTTAGACATAATATCACAGTTGTTTAAAAGATTTTTGGCAAAACATTTCCTTAACAGAACATGAAACTTCATCAAAATCAACATTTTCCAAGGAAGCATAGATTTCATTGAAATTTTTGGATAAATATGAGGGAAGGATTTCCCGTCTTATTTTGCCTCAAATTTATTTTAAGATATAACTCATCAAAATGAGGTTGGGTGGTTGTAAAATGACAAACCTCCCCCTTTGTTCTCCTCCAGACTATCGTTCTGCTGACACTTCCATTTTGCCAACCATCTTCCTGTTGTCATACAATGGAAATCTCATGCACCGTAAACAACCCCTAATACAGAAAATATTTGGGGATTCAGTTTAGAACCACTAGAGAATTGAAGCAGGAATAATGATTATTATACAGCCCCACTAAGTTGTTAGCTGAGTTATGTCTTTCTGAATATGTTAAATTTGCCTGGGATATTTTGTTTTGATACTAAGTATCTGCATATTTCAAGCTCTGTAAAAGAATCTACTTATTTATTTCTCATTTTAAATTCATTAAAAAAAACCAAAAACAAAAACAAAAACAAAAAAACACAGTACTGATTCTGCTTAGTAATTGGATTCTTTATTTTTTGGTGTAGACACAACATCTAATGGTCCCAGAAAAAAATACAGTGAAGGATAAGGCCTGAAGGACCTTAGAAGAATAAATTAGATCTGGTATTAAAAAAAAAAATGGTCTGTAAAATTTCAGTGTTTGCACCAAAAGATATATGATAATTGCTACAGTAAAACTAACTGTACATTTGTTTCATTAACACCATGAGCTCAAAACAGCAGTAGGTACCCTCCTTGGTTTTCTTCATGGAGGCAACATGTCCATTTAGTGTATATCACAATTCTTCAGCCTTCTGTAACCTCACTTCTCCACTGAGCTGAAGCAATGAACCTGTAACCTCTCAAAAGAAAGTAAATGTATCATTCCAAGTGATTCTTGTGTCTGTGCCTTCCAGGTTACCTTATTATCTCATTTTATGGTCCTGAAGTTTGGCACAAGTATCCAGGTAGAGCCTTCACTGGGGATATTCACTATGTTTACCATCTGTAACATTCTTGTTTTTCCTTTCTCTTGTACTGCATCGAGCAACACTTGAGTAATAATAAGTTTTGTTTACTGCTATAATTTTCAATACCCAAAATGTTAGCTTTAGCGAAGTTAAAACTACATTATATTGCTAAAACCAGAGCAAGATCATAAACAGTACTTGAAAATTAGCCCTGATCTGATTTTACCCTCATTTATGAATCATAAGAAACTGACTTTATTTTTTGTTTCTGATTGTGAACTTTTCATCAAAGATTTCTTTTTATTTGATTTCTCTTTTATAAGGCTTTTCATGCTTTCGCTATCTGTCTCAAACTGGAGGTGAACTTGACCTTTTATACTTGGATCAGGTAGACCACATGAGATTTCTTCTCCATCTCTTATTTGCCAAATCTGTCATAGCTCAATGGGTGTCATTTTTAGGTGTTTTCTTAGCTATATTTCTGTTCAGTCTTTTCATCTGGCTGGAGAAAACAGTGCATATTTAAGGAAGAGAAGAAGAAATCATAATAATCTGGTTTGAGCATAAGCCTCTTAATTCTGCTGGGAACTGACTTATATTTCCTTTTTTTGTACTTCTTCCATGTATATGCTGAATCTTTTAGAATTGCATGTGATTCTTTTTCAATACAAAGTTTTCCTTAAAGTATCTTACCAGTAGAGTGTGATTCAGAAGAGTTACTTAAATACCTACTCACCTCTGCGCAAGCATTTCCCCCCAAAGCAATAGGGGAATTCATTAGCTGAACAGGAGATGTGTGCTAAGGTTCATTGTTGCGGTAAGGACTATATCAAAAAAGCAAAAAAGTCTAGAGAGCATTGATTCCTAGAATTTTTGCAAAGCTTGCATGGGAACCACCTTAGAATTCAAACCCTAACATCTCTTGTTATCTTTCAGAATCAGATCCTGTCCACAGTTAGGAGCTGTTAACAGCTTCTGTTTGGCATGCAAGGCAAGACCAACATATCTCCACTCAGTGGCATCAGCCAGAACTGCCAGATAAAGCAGGCATAAAGGTAGAAGATATTTTTACCATTAGCTGACAAGTATATTCAGATTACAGTGAAAGGGATGTCAAGATTTTGTCTAGCAAAAGAGGTCACTTTATCTGCTCAATCTGGAAAATTAATTTTCAAAAATGAAGTTTTAGGAACTTTTTTCAGAGTTTGGTTTTGTTTTTTTTTCCTCTTTTCTCCCTTCTCTCCAGTCACCAAGTTTGGAAAATTGAATTCCTAAATCCTTTACATACGCTTAACAGAGGGAATCAAGTTCAGCCCTGTAAGCTGTATTAGCTTAGTGCTCTGCTAGTCAGAAAAGAGAAATTGGTATCGATAATGTCACTCTTTAACTGCTATACTCTCTAACTGCTTTGTCTTACCTCTTTGTCAGGGTTATAAGCGGTGCCAAGCAACAGCAATGAGAAGGAAGGAAGGAAGGAAGGAAGGAAGGAAGGAAGGAAGGAAGGAAGGAAGGAAGGAAGGAAGGAAGGAAGGAAGGAAGGAAGGAAGGAAGGAAGGAAGGAAGGAAGGAAGGAAGGAAGGAAGGAAGGAATATCAGTGACAATGAATTAATACTGAAAAATGCACTTGGGTGTGTAACTTGGCAACAGCATAAGTTCTATATTCATATATAGAATATGAATACACTTGGGTGTGTAACTTGGCAACAGCATAAGTTCTATATTCATATATAGAATATGAATAGAATATTCATATATATAATATCAATATATAGAATATATTCATATTTGCATAAACTCTCCATCAGTTTTGCACTTAATTTTTGATTATATGACCGCAAATGAGAGTAGACAAATTTTTAATTGGTAAGTTTTGTTGTGTCAGCAATAAGAGTTATTGCTCCAGATAAGACCTGGCACTTACTTGGCAATAAATAGCCATTGTTAATGCTTCTCTCCTCCCAAAACAAGCCTCTCTCCTCATAAAAAATAATATGTCATTCTCAGTGAGAGAATGTTTAAAGGAGAAAGTCCTTTCCTGGTATTTTTGTAGTGTGGAAAACAATTAATTCGTCTGTCTTTTGTGGCTCACTCATCTTTACCTGTGTGCATTTTCCCCTCTTTTCACACAATGCCATCCTTCTGCTCAGCTAATGGTAATAGTTTCAGCACTCTATAACCTACTTTTGAAATAATCATCTTTGTTTTAAACAAACAGAATATGTAAAGTAGATACACAGATATGAAGAAAAGGAACGCGTAAAAGGCACAAGAGACTTTATTTACAAAAATATTTTGGATCTGGAATCCTAATATATTTTGCCATTGGAGATTCCAGAGCAATCACCATTTAAATGATGCTGCGTGGAACACTATGGCTTGTACAGTCTTTAAGTAATCACCATGCAAATATTATTGTGGTTCCTACTTATGTTGTCGGGTTTTGGGAAAGGACAGCCCGACACACATTTATTTTTTTCTTATGCAGCAGGTACACGTTTATTGGCTGGGTTTGTTGCTGCTTCTGCAAGTCTTGAAACAATTTGCAAATGCACATTTCAACATGCCTCTGTTGAATTCAAATATTTGAATACTGAATAGCTAAGATGATAGAAAGTAATTCCATTAAGATCCCTGATAAGAAAAAGGGTTTCAGAGAGATGATTTTGAATCTGTAAGTATACTGAAAGTGCATCAGGCTTTATGTTACACAGCGATCACATATTTGCCAGAGCTTGGTGTGGAGTATAAATAAAGATTGTCATTACCTAGTCACCTCTTAACAGCTAATCTACCCAGAAAAAGTTGGATGCTGATTCTGATATTGTATTCAGATACTTTTCCTCTTAATTTCTTGCCTGTAATGAATAAATACACAAAAAGACACTCCTTAAATATATAGGCAGATATTAGAAAATGAGCTGTTGACCTGTTAACACTTTGACACGCTTCTCTGGAAGTAAGTAAATAGTTCAAAAAGTAACATTTACCTGACGAATTTCATTACACTTTTTCCAGATCGCAAATGGTTCATGTAAAAAAATGTGAAATCCCCACATTTATTCATTATTTAAAATTAGTCTTATATTTCTGCAGTAAAGCACAATTCATTGAATACACTGAAATTTCCACAGTTTTTCTTATGCAGCAATGGGTCTGCTGGTAAGTAGTGTAGCATGGACATTCAGTCATCAGAAGCAGTCTTTCTTGCTGCATATTGCAATTAAAAAAAAAAAAATAAGTAAAATCCCATAATCCAAAATCCCTGTTACCAAGTTTTTGAATTGTGTAATTTCAAGATCAGTTCTGACAAATATCTGTCATTTAAGTTTATAATTTGGTATTTTATTTTTTTTCTGTTTGTTTGCTAGTTAAACTAGCCCCTATCCAAGGACAGTTTGAGATCTTAAAATTGGTGCATTTCTTCAAATACATGAGTCTGTACAAACAATTGTCTTAGCTGTGGAAAGTCTAAAGAATAAAAAGATGACATTAAGCCCTGTATAATAACTCTGTTAATATCAACATGCAGATTCCTGACCCTTCAGTGGCAGTTGGATCAGGGCCAAGAATTCTTACACAAAAAGGTGTAACTATAATTAATATGTATTCATTTGTAAACTAACAAGAAAGAAATAGTCCTAAAAATAGATTCTGTGCTATTTGTCTACTGTCTAGCCTTTGTGCTGTTTCAGTGGTTAACATTAATGGAAATATCTATCTCAGGGTAAACTTGAAGTTGGAAAAATGAAAAAACACTTTCTTGCTTGTTTATGTTTTCAAGAGCTTTATTACTGTTTATAGAAACACATCAGATTCTGAGCCAACATTTAAGGATTCAAAACACACTCATAAAATACACACAGAAAGATGCATATGCACATATATGCACACAGACACACATATGCAACGCTACAGGGTAAACAGGAAATAAAAGTAGTTGCGAAGTCCGCAAGTTCCCCTGCATTCACTGTTTATGTATTTCTGAGCTTGTCTGTAATCCTGATAATTAGCCTCCTGGTATTGGTTCTGCTGAAGTGCCCGCAGTGCATTAGAAATGTCAAAATGAATCATGGTAGGAAACACTATAGAAGATCTACAACAGGTACAGGGGGGAGGAATATTAAAAAGCAACAACCTCTCCCACCTCATTCCCTGATTACTTGAAAAAAACTAAGCAAAAACCAAAATACAACTTGATAATTACAGATGAAAAGCAAAGAACAAAAGAAACGAAATTGTGGTAGGAAGTGCAATTGAGAAAAACAAATGCTGTTGGTCTTTTTTTTTTTTTTTTTTTTGGTTAATAAAGCAGAAGAAAGAAACCTTGCCCGGGTTGAAATAAAATATTAATACGCTAAATGCTTATAATTTCTTTTTTTCTACTAGTCACGTTTAGCTAGGCAAAAATTTAAAAATTCTGCTGGCATGTTTGTTGGGAATAAAAAAGCCTGTAGGTCAAGTCTTTCTGAGAGAATGCCAAATGTCTTTGTGTCCAGTTATTTATGGTTTCAGATAATTGTACAGAAAATATCAAATTTGCATAGTGTGATTATTGCTGATTATTTATCTAGCAGTCAAAATGTTTCAGTGGTTCCTAGGATGACAGATTGACAAGTACTTAAAACTCATTCATTTTATGAAATTTGCATGTAATTAGGCAATAATGAAGGGGATGTTTGTGGACAGCGGATTATACTACAATATGCTGGAAGCGATTCAAATGCTTGACAAAGTGTTAACATTATCTTCAGTTTCAACTAAGTCTTGAATGTTTGGCTCAAAAAATCAGTGGAAAAATGAAATGGGTTATGGAAAGTTACTAAATGTATTGCTAGAATGAAGTATATATATTTTTTACTCCTCTTTGTCTCTTCCTACTTATTTATGCACTGCTGATGAATTGTACTTTAGAAATTTAACTCATATCACATTCGGTGCAGCTCATCTGTAATAGTTTTGCTGCCACTGCTGTGGTCATTATCACAGTGAAATCCTATGAAGAATGGCTTGCTTTGGTTTCTTGGCATCCATGTGGGATCTGAATTTTAAAACTCCTGCTTTGAGATTCATACAAAAGAATGTGATTTTGAAGAACTGATTTATCACACAAGATATAATTTGTTTCTTAACCAGTTGTTTCCTCACAAATAGAATATTTGACTTTAAGGTACATACTTGAAGTAGAGGTAACCTTCACCAGTACTTTGTGGTGGCTGACAGCTGCAAATGAGACCTACTTGTACAAAGGTACAAAAGTAGTACAAAGGTCCTGGCAGTCATTTTATTTAATATAATATTGATTCTTGCTTCAATGGCTTGAGCAGGTATATCCCTGGTTTTAGAGGATTTCATGTATATGCATCAAGTGCACTTCTACATATGACTCCATAGTCAGTGCTCACCTTCTTAATACCTACTGGTGTGCAGGGACTTGTGTAATGAAATGTACTTTATAATCGACTGTTTTCAAATATTTCTCATTTTTGGAGTATATTCCATACCTTAATTTAATATGCTCCCAAAGTAACGGTAAAGGTGGCATACAACTTTTGTAGAAGGAAGTAGGTATCTACATATGGGATCTACAAAGTAAGCATGCCGATCAGGGAGTTACCTAGGCAGGTCAGTAGAAGAGGTATGTATTTAAAAAATCTGCCTGTGCTGTTTTGGGGAATATAGGATCGATGTGTCTGTTACAGGGTGATGCACACTGCTAGAAAAGTAGCATAATCTGGAACCCTGCCTGCAGCTAAGGTTTTTTTCACCAAATGATTTGATGATGGTGCCGCCTCTGCTCCTTTTTGCTCAGGGCAGTAGCTGAAGTGCCCGCTTAGGAGTCTGAGCATGTCAGATCAGTGCTCATGGATTTGGTCTCCCAATCCCTCCTGCTGGAGTTGTTCCAATTTTCAGGGAACAAGTAAATTCTAGAAAAAGAATTCAAACTCTTCTGCCTGATGATTAAGTCACTCACACAAGGGGAAAAGGCGTGTTCAGTCCCCACCTACATTAATGTTTCAGCTACTGTGCTATAGCATCACTCTTTCTGTTTGGTCCAGGGAATGCTTAAATAGCCTTAAAACAGCTGCAACAGAAGAGACTGAGATAATATTAACTACTGCAGAACATTTCTTAAGTTCAAAATGAGGGGACACCCATGACAGGCACAAGGTCAGAAGAACTGAACCCATGAGGAAGAACTGAAGGAGAGTCAAGTGCTCTAACTGAACGTCTTTGTCCCTGATCTTCAGGGGCAGCTGGCTCATCTGATTCCTGTAGCTGGTTCTGTACAGGCCCTGTTCCAACATACCTGTTTTGACAAGACTAAGCATCACATTTGAGGCAGGCATAAGCATCTCAAGCCTAATCAAAGCCTAGAATGAGGTACATGCCTGGGTCGCCAGTGCTGTTAAGACAGAAGCAATTCAGTCTTTAGCATACTCCAGAACTGACCTTGTGAAAGCATTGACATTAGGAGATTTCAGGCACCTTGAAAGCCAGGGAACTATACCTATGTGGATGCCTAAGGGTACTCTAAAGTGTCTAAGTCCTGCCTAAAATCTTTTGTGGATTTAACCTCTAATGTACTAGAGCAGGGTAGGTTTAGATTAGACATTAGGAAAAAGTTCTTTACAATGAGGGCAGTGAAACACTGGAAAAGGTTGCCCAGAGAGGTGGTGGAGGCCCCATCCCTGGAGACATTCAAGGCCAGGCTTGATGAGATTCTGAGCAACCTGATCTAGTTGAAGATGTCCCTGCTTACTGCAGGGGGGTTGGACTAGATGACCTTTAAAGGTCCCTTCCAACCCAACACACTCTATGATTCTATGATCCTATGTTTGGGGCTAACTTGGTAGGCTTATCCCACAGAGTCTCTTCATGATTCCTAGTAACCTCTGGATCAGCCTTTTCCAGCCTATTCATCTCTGCCCCTCTGATGCAGTGGTAGCTGTCATATGTGGTTATGGACCTGCTAAGGTGACCTGTATCTCCAGAGACCATGTGGCATCACATCCTGGGAAGTTTGTTTGCATGATGGTGGCGGACAACAAATATTCCGACTGCACTATCTTGGTGCAGATCCAAGTCTAATCAATGAAAGGTGTGCCTCATGATTATAAACAATTCAGGCCATCCTGTGGAAGAGAAACGGATACTACATGACAGCAGACTAACTGGAAGTCATCTGTGATGTGTGAGATTAAAAACCAGCCTACCTTCCCTAGCGTGTGTACATGTAGGGTTTGTGCACCCCTTTCACCTGCAATACGACTATGTCCTCTTTTCTGTCACTGATCCTCAGGTGTATTCCCACAGCAGAATTCGTATCAAGAAGTTTATTCTGCACATATCTAATACAAGATCTTTCACCCTTCTTGCCAAAGCAAATGGCTTAAACATTTGTTCAGAAGCAGGAAAAAAATCTCTGTACTCACTGATGACTACATATTGAGTTCTATCAAAAATTTTGGGAGCATTTTTCAGAAACGATTTCACATTAAGGAGGCAGAAATGTCAGGAGAAGGAGGGGGAGAACATTCAAGCCCCTGATGGACCTTTCTCAATGAGTTTTCTGCATAGTATTCTCAAAAGCTTTATGTAACCTGAATTAATTACTAAATCTATCCCCTTCATTATCTAATTAACTCATTCCACTGATATTTTTTTCCCCTGTCTTTAAAAAGCTGTTCAATTACTAACATTTCAGCATCTGCTTCTGTATTCTGATGCAAGGCAGAAGGATCTGATAGTTCTTTTAACTCATTCAGACATGTGAAATTTCAGAACCTTCACATTCTCCCCCAGCATATAGTTAGCTACCCATCTGGTTGACTTTTTGATGGAAGGTTTTTCTAGTGTCAGAAAAGCCATATGAGAAAAAGGAAAGGAGTAGGTAGAGCACAACGGGACCGTAAGCCATATTCCTAGACACAAGGAAAACAAGGTCACCCTTTATGGCTTCAGAAAGGCAGCCGGAGGAAAAAGAAGAGAAGACGGCAGTTGTAGGGTATACAACGTGGCAGCTGGAAAGGTTAGGGTATAAGACCTAAGCTTCTGTGACAAAGAAAAGAATGAAAAGAAATGTTCATTCTTTCATTCATTCATAGGAGAAGACGACAGTACAAGAAAAAGAAAAGTCTTTGTAGTTCCTGGGGGCTTCCCTAGTCTCAGGGGTTCTTTCTTTGAAAACTAAACTGCATCCAAATTGTTGCTTTGCACCCCTTTTTAAAGGTCTTTTATGCATACAGAGTGGGTTTGGAGCTGTGAAAGGATTACCTATCTTTGAACTATTGAGTTCAATAGTAAAGAATACTGGATTATTCCTTGTATTGTATTAATTTCTTTCCCACTGTTGTATGTGATAGTTATCATTTTGATTTCTAAAATAAAAACAGCACCTTAAAATAATTTAAAGGGCCCTGACTAGAAATACAGCTCTGAGTTGAAGTTTCTCCTTTGTGAGCTGTTGATTTTAACTGAGCTACAGCTGGTGTTTACTGTTTTTGGAGATATTTGATGGGCAGTGGTACTGATTAGTTAGCTGTCTTCACACTGGATTATTTTTGGTTTTTAAAAGGAATAGACAGAACGTGCATGGGACCTTGTTTGCTCTCAGATTATAGGTTCTTTGTGCTCTAAAACTGCCCAAAGTTCCCCAGTTATCAGTCTCCTTGCTACACTTCTGTGAGTGACCTGCTTTTTGCTGGGTGAGAACTAATCTGGTGATGAGTTGAAAAGCCCTTACATCCTCACAAATTCTGTCCTTGCCTCATGGACTTCCCCCTGCTCCAACAGTAAATAATTCAAAGTTGTGATGCTCAAAGAAACCGGAAGGATTCCCCCCATCCCTCTTTCCTTTAGGGAACTGACATTATTCTCCAAAGAAGGAAGGAACAAGGAAGGCCAGGAAGAGAATGAAATGTAGCATCTCAGGAAACAGTTCTCTCTTCCCTTCTGTGAGCAAGAAAGGAGGGCTCTTCTGATCATCTTTTCTCCCTCCTGAAAGATGATATGCATGAAGAATCTCTAGAAAGAGACAATGAGTCCCTGTAGCAGTTTATGCCTTACCAGCTCCAGAGACATGGATGGGGAAAATAAATCCTTAGGAACCTGAAAAAGGGCAGAAGAAAAGCTGTAATGGCACAAAGAACTACTGAGTAAGAAACTTGCTAGGTGGGGAAGACAGAGACAACGTACAGCTTCAGTTAAACGTCATGTTGCTAAATTGTGGAGTATGTGACAAAACTAATTTCTGCATGCACTGAAGAAAGTGGATTTGGATCTCATGACCCTTGAACCTGTAGTGCTTGCTAGGAATCTTGACAGAAACCCTTGACAGCACTGCAAGCCATCCTGTGGCTGCTCTGTCATTCTCTGTCATGCTCTGTCTGTGCTGGATACCTGTTCTGCTGCAGCTGAAGCTCTTGTGTGTGACCACAAAGGGCACCTGATCGGTCACCTTTGCTAATACAACTACAGCAACGTTAATTTTCATGCTTCCTTACAATCACAACATGGCTGCAGTATCAAAACATTACCAATGGCAACTGTTTCTGCTTAGATTGTATCTGTGCCCAATGTGCTTTTCTAAGACAAAAAGTGTGTCTCTGCTTTTAAACATCCCATTGCAACGTTTCTTTCAGATTTCATATGCTATGCAATTTGGGCAGATCAGATGGCCTCCAGGACTGTGTAGAAAGAAAAAAAAAACTGAGAGGCTTGACAGCCACAATTACAATGGTATGCCGTGAGTCACAGAATTGCTGAGTTCTGGGAAACTGGAAAGTATCTACTTGTGGGTACTGCCCAGAGAAGAACACAACACAGCGTTTCAGTTCTCCCATGTATGGCCAGGATGAGGCTAGTTGTGACTCCCTGACACTGTGCCACTGGCACCTAGAGCAGGCAAAATAACCCTTTGCCTTCTCCATCTTGGTGTAAGATCTCTTTGGATACATCTCTGTTTCTGGATTGAAAGCAATTCTTAATTTCTAGATCTGTTTGCACTTCTCAACCAAATTCCATCTTGATATTGGTTTTAAGCCCAATCCCATTCCAGGTTACTACATGGAAAGGGAGACTGGTTATGCAAGCTAGGTATGAGCATGCTTTGAGTAGTTTAAATCAGTTTAAATGTAGCCTAAGACGACAGGTATGCACCAGTAATGGTCCAATATAATTGACGTTGCTCTGCCTCATTTCTTCCTAGCATCCAGCTCGTTTCCTACAAAGCCTACCCCTTACACTAGGATAAGAGTACAGCTGTTCCTAGAGTTGTTTCTTCCCTCCTTACACCCTTTATGAATCAAGGGAATTCTCCAATGACAGATCATAACAAAGGTCCCAAGACATAATTCCCAGTATAAAGATAGGTTAGTAGTGATGGAAGAGGACCTGACATAGAAGAAAGTGTATAGTACCAGATATTTTTAGAAACAACGGAGAGCACCTGATTCCTTAGGTGATAATGTTTGCACAGGAAAATATTCAGCATGAGCAATGACATCAAAACATGATCCAAGTAGTCAGAGCAAGTGTGGTCCATATAGAAAGCAGTGAGAGTGACCACAGGGTTGTATCTTTTTAGTTACGTTCATGGCAGTGGTCCTCCAACACAGGTCAGGTCGTCACAGGGCAGCAAAGCGTAGGTGATGCAGAACAGAGCTCTTCAGAGCATTGTAGAATGAGCAGAGGTTTTTCTTTACAATGTGCGATATTTTACCTACAAGCAATGAGACATGGGCTCCTTGTTCCCGACACGGGGTCTTCCTTTGTTTATCAACAGAGGTTTTGGGAACAAGATCAAGGAGAAAACTCTGCCTATGTGAGTACGAGAACTCTAACAGCTATGTTTTGTAGCAGCCGGACACTTTTCCAGGACTTGTTAAGGAGCTATAATAACCTTTCATTTATAACAACCTGGATAATAGTGGCCGTGGTCTAAAAGGCCAGGGAACAATACGTCCATCACAGAAGTACCTATTGTTTGAAGAAAAGAATGGTGTTGGAGTGTTCCTTTCAAATCCCAGGCAGCATTTGAACACATCATTCGCGCTCAAGCACTGTAACTAGTGTAGAAAGAAAAAGAACTGTGCCACAATTATAACCACATGCTCTGAGTCATGCAGTTGCTGAGTTCTGGGAAATTATAAGGCATCCAGTTCTGGGCATTGACCAGACAAGATGACAGTGTCAAGAAAGCCCCCATTGATCACGGGGGCAGAACAAGAGAAAACAGCTGTAACAACTCAGAAAAAAGACTTGACAGCTCAATGAAGATCTCTGCACAGTGCTCAGTAGCGGTCGAGAAAATAAGCAAAATGTTAGGATTTAGAAATAGCTAAGAGTTGGAGAAGGGGATAGAATACTGCAGAGCACAAGGTGCTGGGAGGAACTTCCCTTGTAGGCATGTTATACCTGCATTTTTCAGAAGCTTCTCTATCTTTCTGTGAAGCTGACACAAGGAGATACAGAGAGGTGATAAATGATTAGACGGACCACTGATCTGATCCAGTCGGGCAATTTCTCTGTTCCTGTCAGTTGACTGGAATCATAAAGGTAGCCTGTGGCACAACCTGGTATTAAACCTTTATCTCAAGAGCCCTTGCTCAGTTCCTTTAACCACAAGACCATCCTTCATCTCCAATTTCCTTTTTCCATTTCATCTGAAAATATCAAAGGAGCATAATTTCTCCTAATATTGTAGCATTCCAGTCCTGACCAAAACCAGGAAGTGAGCAGCAGGTGAATAAAAATTAAGCTGACATTTTCAAACTTCAAACAAAGATCTGTGTGAGGCAAGGAATGGTTCTCTTAATTTAATCCAAATTGGTTCACTCGGCTCTGGTGATAATCTGATCCATACCCCAGAAAGCTTGCAGTCAGAAGAACAAAATAGTGTTTGAATTATGCCGAACCCAAAAAACACAGTCTGTCCATGACCATACACTCAGTAGTGCAGGATGGGAGTGGGGGAACTGAGAGGAAGGGGTGGGGTGGTGAATTAGACTCATAAGTCGTTGGCCTGGTGCTTAACAGCAGTTAAAAAAAAAGGGGGGAAAAAAAAAAGAAAAAGCAAACAAAACGGAGGCATGTATAAATGGAGGTATTGAACCTAACTCAAAGGAAATATCCTAGCGCTATGTGAGAAGCTAGTGAGACCACATTTGGAATACCATGTGTTGCCCTAGCCCTCTTGTATTAAAGGCATACTATACAAATGGATTAATGGTATTGAAGGCTAATAAAGTGCCTATAAAAAAGCTAGCAACACAGAAGTCGTGGAGGGGTTAAAAGTAGCATACAAGTTGTTCAGAAAAGAGCCTGCTCAAAGACATGCAGAACATCTGAAAACAAAACCGTGGATGTTCCAGTGGTGAGTGGGCTATTCATAAATGCACAAACAGAAAATAAAACTTAGGGAAATGAGAAGGAACCTTAGAGAACTGCCTATTCTAAGGTCAAATTTTGAAATTCTTATTATATTTTTATTCTCTGTTTATTTGTGTTCCCAGTGACTTCAGCAGCATTCATTTGAATATGATCTGAGAACTGCAGGTCAGATCAGGCATTTGAGATCTCTGCGCCCAGACAAGAGTCACTGCGCCCAGAGCTTTTCCCTTCCTCTGTGCGGATTTAGCTACATTCACCACTCCATTTCCCTCAAGTTGTGAGGCACTGCAGTTGACTGATTTCTGCCAAAAATATCTCTCCTTCTCTTTAATTCTAAGCACGCAATGGGACTGCCTTCCGCACACCACTCCCTGGTGATCTGTGCTCCTTTTGCTTCTCATCAGCTCTTTGGGAACTTCTTGCGTTTAGTTCTTGCGTGGGGTGTGGGTGGTGAACAGTAAAAAACTTCTTTCAGTCTTCCCTACACACATCTGTGTAGGGCCTGTAAATTCAGTCTTTTGTAGCCTCTTTTAAGTTTTACAAAAAAAAAAGATATCTCTCACTAGGCACTGTCAAGTTGCTGAATCAGTATTAATATGCATCGTTCTAGTTTTCCCGATCATTCATACTAGAAGAATGAAAATAATGGTAACACAAGGTAATCATTCTGCTACCAATTTACTAATACTTTGTAAAAAGAAGTGAAACTTAGTCCCTCCATTTCACAAGGAAACACCTTTTAACTCTTTATATTTGCTAAAACATTTTAACGTCTATAAATTGATATAATGATAGCCATAGGAAGGTTACGGTAGTGTTGTTATTTTTAACACAAAAAGTTACTTCAAGCCTCTAGTCAAAACTATATTGATCCCTTTTCCTACGAACCAAATGCCTCATTCATCTGTTCCAAGTTATTTTTTTTAGCCATTTGTCATTTACATAACACTGAGTAACCAGTCTTGGGAATGTCCTAAACTACAGAAAGCCTCTATAATAATTTCTGACACAGGGGGTTTCATGGAGAAATCCTTATATTCATCAGCTACAGATTCATTGCACTTTCTGTTTGGCTAACCATTTCCTAGTGGAACACTGATATTTTATTTGGCTGGCAACAGCTTCTAGCACAGGAGAACAGTTGTATTCTTGAAACTGGCTATCGGAAGGAATTTCCTTGCTTATTTTTCCTCTGTGTGTGCGTGCACATGTGTAAATGTGTGCACACACATGTATGCAGGTATTTTAATTAAACATGTTGGATGTAAGTTCTATCTGACACATCTGTGCTCATTAAACGAACAAAAAAATATCAGAGTACTATGAGCACAGTTCCTCTGTGCATTTAGCCATTTCATTTAGAATGCTTTTTTCCTCTCTTTTTTGTGTAAAGAGATGCACTTTCAGTCAGATATTATTCTTGAATAATATATATGCTGTTCCCGTATTACTTGTTGCTTCCTATATTCCCCAGAAAGATTTCTATGTATAGATTGTTCTTTATATGGAAAAGAAAAAAAATCCATGTAAGTCGTCATGAATTGCTTTTTCTACTGCCCTAAAATATGAGCTCCAGTAAAGCAAGAACAAGTTCTCCACCTAAGAGAGAAATAAAATGTCACCTAGCATTTTTTTTTGTTTGTTTCTGTCTTTGTCCCTTTGTGTTTCTAATTATGTTCCCATCCATACAGTGTTTCTTAGCAGGAAGAAGGGGGAAAAACTGTAAATGAGACTCCTGAAACAAGCCTTTCCAAAAATGAAAATAACATTTTATTATCCTGGGATTTTCAAGATTCATGAAAAGAAAGGGTATTACAAAATCCATCTGAAGCTGGAGGTTACTACAGTAATGGATTTCTCTGCCGAGTCAGGTTGTCTCTGTCCCTTCAGCAAATCTGGGCATCCTCAGGTTTATCCCCCTAGGTACAGGATGGTGCAATAGCGCTGTTGAAACCAGACTTTTACTTTGAGATTCTACTGGGTTTCATTCGCGTCCTGAAGTTTCTCAGCAATTTCAGCACTTGCTCGCTTCTGTTAATACATTTTGGGTCTCAACCCCGTTCTTTTTTCCTCGCTCTTATCTTTATTTCTTTCTTTCTATTTCTTAGAGGTTTTATTGGTAAGATTCCTTAGAAAGAGAGCATGTATTTTTGAGAAATTACTTCTTCATCCAGACATAAGTATTAAAGCGATTCTAGCTCTCTCATAGTTTATGAAATATTTAACGAGACACGATAGTGGGAGTTTTTCAAGCCATGATATGTGGCATTACATATGTGGATATATATTCACTTCCTTTCTATTATTCCTTTGTCTCTGCTTCTTTTTGCTGTTTGGCTGCAAGTTGAATCCAGTTCCATTGTACTAGTCACTCCCACAGGAGTAAAATTCACTCAGCAAATATCTTTTTCCATCCACTTAAAATGTTCTGTTTCTGCAGTTAGCCGTTTGGTTAAATATAAACACAGAACAGTCTGGTCAGCCAGAATAAAAGGGTATGGACACAGTAAAAAGTGAATTCAATGGTTTTGATGAAAGCAAATCTTTACACAGAATTTAACCTGCTATGAGGAAAATTCTAAGTTTCAGTGATTCAAAAGCTTTACAAGAGAAGGGGCAAAATCATGCTAATATTTCCCAGAAACACTAAGAAAAGATGCCTGAAAAAGTTTAGCATAGAAATGGATCAGACAGATCTCCAAACAGGTGGGTGCCTGTGCCTAAACACACAATTCCCCTTTTCCCTTGCTGCTATCGGGCAGCCAGATAAATTGATAACAAATTAGGCATGAAAGGAAACGTGCTTCCCAAAATCCTTAGGTGTTTTTTGAAAGTCTGTTTGTGTGTGTGTGTGTCTCCTCCTCTGGAAGGTCTCTTTTCCCACTCCAATTTAAAGTGAATATCAGTGATTATACAAACTGGAATATGGCCCTGCCATAGCAAAATCCTAATCCCAGTCTGTCTGACAGAAAGTTTCACTAGAAAAGTTTAATTTTCAGGACCATTTTCCCTCAGTGGGAGCTGTCTTCTATCCAAACATTATAAATGAACCTTCTTTTGAGTCCCTAGGAAATGCACTGTATCGTTCACCTCCTGTCAGATTAGCTCTCGTTACTTGGTATCTCCTGTGCAAAGTACAGAGGGGATTTCACCAGCTATAAACTCTCCTTATCTTCAGGTGCTTTGGACAAGCTTCAGATTTCCCCTGGATCTTCATCTTTAACTTCTTCAAATTGTTTTACAGTTCAGATTTCAGCTTCATACCAGATTTTTCCTCCTAGCTTAGTTACTTTTGTACACTTTTCTTTATGGTTAGAGAAAGTTAACTAAGTAAGGCTACTAGACTTTATTTTTCATAGTGATACATTTAATACATCTCTCAAAATCCTTTTCATCATCTGATAATATGTATATGGAAGTTCCTTGACCGTCATTCATTCACTGGTATGTTGAAAGCTGTATTAGATCAGACTACACCCACTTTCCACCATTTCTTTGAAAAGATAGGTACCTATCAGATAGGAAAAAAGGGCAAACCACATCTCATTGCTTATACCATGGGGTCTTAACTCAGCCTTCACTAATGGGACCTCACTTCACCATTTTCAGCTTGATTTTTTTATTTCCATGTTTCCCAAGAGATTTTACATTCCTACACATACCCTTCTGGTGCATAAAATTAATGGTGTGGCAGAAGGAAGATAAGATTTAGAGGAAGGGAAAAGTTTTGTCTCCTGATTCTTGGAATCTGGAGGTACTTAGAATGGTTGGTATATCTAAATTTTTACATCAAAATGAAAGAAGGAGGAAGTCTTAGAAAAATAAATGTTGTTGAACGATGTTTTATTTTTGTGCTAGAGTAGAAATTTTCAGGCTGAATGTTACATAGAGATGGCAAGAGGCATCTCCATATTCACAGCAGTCTAAGCATTTTCTTCTCTCACTCTTCACCTCTATCTCATTGTCATTATCCCTTCTGAGTTCCTTTCTTTCCCTCTCTTATACACATGCTTTCCTCTAAAAAGCTTAGAGGTTATAGAGAAGCATTTGCTTGGACCTGTTCTTGCATGTCTAGTGAACTAGATATTATTATAGGAAGCTTTCTGGAAATGCAGTAGCAGAAGAAAAGAGAGACAAAGCAAACAGCCTAATACTCACAGTGACTGCACCCTACTTTCCAGACACTTAGGTTGCCTTGATAACACTTTTTGAACATCCTCTCAGATAAAACTAGGTGACTTGTCACTGTCATAGTTGCCACATGATTTCCTTCCACAAAGAATGTAAGATGTAGCCCAAAACACTTGAGCACTGGGATTATGACAAGGATCGATAGTATTCCAGAAGAAGTGTGGAAATCCCTATACTGGAATTAAAAAAAAAAAAAAAAAAAAAAGCTAACTGTATGGGAATAAAATGAGGAAAATATTACCTGCAGTGCAGATTTAATGCATGCAAACTGGAATAGTTTCCCTGAGCATCTATTTATGGTTCTTCCTGTTGATATTATAAAATTATACTGCTTGAAAACATAGGGAGTTATTCTAGCAGCCTAGACTGGCTGATGCACTGAGCATTTGCTGAGCACAGCTCGGCTGTGTAGGTCCCCATAGGTAACAGTAGTAGCATCTGAGACCAGTAACAGGTCAGAGCAGCTGTGTGGACTCCCTCTTGTTTGCCAGCTGTCTTGGGAACTGGCTCATCAGCAGAGAACAAGCAGGCTGCAGTTGTAATACTCCATGCACTCCTCTGGTCTCTTGCGCTCCTCCCTGCCCCCTCACCATGCATACTGCCACTTTTCTCTGGGATGGCAGGGAGAGCAGCATGGAAGTCAGCCAGACAGTCCCCCAGACTTAGCTGTGGTCTTCTGCAGACTAGGGCAACCCTGAGATGAGAACCTGATGGACCATGTCTTTCATAGATAAATAAACTATGTAAATATTTTAATTCTGGCCTTAGAATACCTTTTCTCCCCACCTCCTTTTGTCTCTTTCTCCTTTCTTACCTCTTTCCTCTCCTTTCTGTGTCTCACTCTTCTAAGATCTATTTAATTACGCCCATAGAAAAGAAAATGCTGATATCAAAAGAGCAATTCCCTCTTTTGATTTCCAATTCATTTTCCCCTCTCATTCAAGAGAATAGAAATATACAAAGTAATTTGGTATATAAAATGATTCCCCATAATTTTAATCCTTTTAAAGTGCTTGTGGAGATTATCACGGTTTGATTTATTTTGACAAGGGGTGGTAAAAATTGTAAGAACAATAGTCTACTAAAAATGTTTTAAAAGCCTGTTGCTGTGTTACGGGAATGAACATTTCAGGTGTTCCATGAGTTTGGGGGATGATTTCCTAATGCAGCTAAGTGAATTAAAGTAACACAAGGACAAGCATTCACAATAAGTAGAAATGGACCCCCTTTTACTAATCACAGAACCACAGAAGAGTGTGTGAAGATTTTTTTTCCAGCAGTTAAGCCATCACCATTTTTCTGTTCTGTGTCTTTATTTTATTGCATTTTCTTTTGCTTTTCATGGGCCAGGCAGATAGATGTTTAATCTACAAGGGAAATCCTAGAATTGCCAAAATTTCTGAGACACAGGGTCTACTCTACCAAGGATTTGGGTGTAGCTATAATACCCTATAATACCATTCCCCAGGCAGAACTGGAGAGTGAGAGGCAGAGCCCGGGCCCTGGTCCTGCACCAGCTCTCTCATCTCCCAGTTTTCTTTGGGTTTTGTGCTGAAATTGTGCCTGAACTCTGTTTGGGACTGGGTCTAGTAGCTCAGCACCCAAAAGGACCAAAAGCGGTGACCGTAAGAGTTGTAACAGCAACAAAGGGCATTCTTGTAGTGAGACTCTGCACTCAGCAGCTCAGTAACATCATGGTCCCACAGCCTGAGAGTGAGTCTCACCATGTGATGACTTACTTACAAGGCTTAATCAGCCTTATGCAGTGAGGTTTATTCATCATTATGCATGAAGACACGCCGCTCCATAACCCTGCCATGAAGATACAGTCATTTGGCCTGATTTATGTGTGTCAGGAGTAGGAGTGCTACCAAGGAAAAGACCATGATGGTAGAGTGTGTGCACTCTCACAGGGAGCCATGTTCAAATGGCCTTGTCCTCCCTCCTTCCATCACTGCAGCCAAACGCATTTGGTTTTCCCCCATTAACTGGCCTCCATCACCCAGCTGTTTTGTGACGCCAGTGTCTGTGGTCTTACAATGGAAGAGAAAAAAAATGAGAGAGAGAAGTTTATTTTTCTAAGGCCAATTATTCCATCACACATACTGAAAACAACTTATCTATCTAAGGTGTCATATCATCCCATTGCAAGACAGCATTACAAAATAAATACGAAGTTTTCACAATATTCCTGTCCCCTTGTCCTGTGTTTATGTTTGTAGCTTTGTATCTAAATTTTGCTCATTGATGATACTTGTTGTTATCTGTGGTGAATAATATACATTGTTCAGAATAACCAGAGATTTTAGAAAATCGAATTTCTAGAGAATTGAACCTCCAAAAAAAGCAAATACTGAAGATACCACTGGAGGAGCTTAACTTTGTGAAGTGTGTAACATATAGAATTAAGAGAGCAATTGGCTGCTGTCACAAGATCTTTATAACTAATAAATGTAAATTTCAAACTGTTTCAAAGAAATAGTGATCTTTACAATTACATTAAAACAGCAGAAAAAAAAATGAAAAGAGGAAGAGGGTGAATAACAGAGCAGGCAAATGACTGATCATTCTGTGTGGTTTTCACTCGAGCACAAGAAGAATGATTACATCCCTACAGCAGTCTTCAAAGTGTTGAAGTCAGAGAGTGGAATAGGAAATGAACTGCAGTTCAGTGACCCTCTGTGGCCTGAACAGTGGGAGCTGGTAAGCACAGCATTTCCACTTTATTCACTTCTCTTTTTTCAACCACTGTCACTAGAAGGCCTTCCCACACACACGCTTTTGCATCATTATTGTAACCTGAAAAGAACTAAATGTAGTAGATCTGTCTATGTAAAGGCAGACGTACTCTGTACGGGTAGATGTCCCAATGCTGTACATACGCACAGGCTAGTATACATGTGTATGGTATACCAATGAACAACTACAGTTTTTCTGAAGAGCCCTGCTTTCCAATTTGAAATAGAATACATACTGTGCCATGCAATTTTCTTTGTGTTTCATTAGAGATAAAACCATGAGTTGGTCACCTAGGTCTGCTTGAAGAATAGATATAAAGTACAGCTTTCATCCTGGTCTGTAATTTTCTGTCTAATGGAGGTGCTTTCTTTGTCACAACACACTGGCAAATACTCTAGCCTCCAGCCTCCAGCTAGGGAAAAAACCCTACATAAATATAGCCACAGCATGATGTTGCTTAAGATATGCTCGACCTTGTCATCTTGATCTGTTCTCATGCTACATGTAAGAAGGGTAATCTAGTGCTTAATAAAAGATTTAATGCACATCACATAGTTGTCCATAAAATTACACCTATGCAATGGCGTGATAAAGTTGCATGTAAACATATACAGGAGGTAAACCTGCAAGATGTTAGAGTGTATGTATCCTTGTAGACAAGTCAAAAGCCTACTGATGATCCAAGTGACTTTTATTTTTTCTCTTTTGTTTTGTAACAGGCGATGCTTTGATCTTTGAGAGGGAGTTCAAGACTTTTCAATGTGTTTATTTTAAGAGAGAAGTACATCCTTAATCACATCTAGATTACCAAACTTTTTTACAGAAGTTCAGAAGCAGCTCAGAAAAAATTTTCATTTAAATGTTTAGGGAAAGAGAGGACTGAGGGAACTGTATTGGTTTTTCCAGCAGATTAGGATGGATAATTTTCCTTTCATTTAGAAGATATGACTGGGTGAATCAGAGGGTTGCAATGATCAGGGGGCTGGAGCACCTCTCCTATGAGGACAGGCTGAGAGAGTTGGGGTTGTTCAGCCTGGAGAAGAGAAGGCTCCGGGGAGACCTTATAGCTGCCTTCCAGTACTTAAAGGGGGCCTACAGGAAGGATGGGGAGGGACTCTTTATCAGGGATTGTTATAATAGAACACAGGGTAATGGCCTCAAGTTGAGAGAGGGTAGATTTAGATTGGATATCATGAAAAAATTCTTTACTGTAAAGGTAGTGAGACACTGGAACAGGTTGTCCAGGGGAGCTGTGGATGCCCCATCCCTGGAAGTGTTCAAGGTCAGGCTGGATGGGGCTTTGAGCAGCCTGGTCTAGTGGGAGGTGTCCCTGCCCATGGCAGGGGGTTGGAACTAGATGATCTTTAAGGTCCCTTCCAACCCGAACCATTCTGTGATTCTGCGATTCTGCGATTCTGCGATTCTGCGATTCTGTGAATCACTGAAGACTGTTTGTCAAGGCAAAAATCAAGCCTGTAGTCTTATTGTTGTCTTTCTGCTTTGAAGCAACTCCTGACCATCCAAATTTCCTTGGAACCTCTTTTCTCTGCAGCTTCAGTACTGTGTGATGTCACTTCATCTCTTGGATTTGGAAAGAGAGTGAACAATAATTTTTTGCCAGCATTACAGAATGATAGAATCACGGAATGGTTTGGATTGGAACGGACCTTTAAAGGTCAGCTAGTTCCAATGCCCCTGCCGTGGGCAGGAACACCTTCCACTACGTCAGGTTGCTCAAAGCCCCATCCAGCCTGGCCTTGAACACATCTCTGGGCAACCTGTTCCAGTGTCTCACCACCGTCACAGTAAAGAATTTCTTCCCAATATCTAATCTAAAGCTACCCCCTTTCAGTTTAAAACCATTACCCCTTGTCCTATCACTACAGACCCTGGTGAAAAGACTCTCTCTCCGTCTTTCTTAAAAGCCCCCTTTAAGTACTGGAAGGCTGCTATAAGGTCTCCCTGGAACCTTCTCTTCTCCAGGCTGAACCACCCCAACTCTCTCAGCCTGTCTTCATAGGAAAGGTGTTCCAGAATTCTCTGGACTCGCTCCAACAGGTCCATGTATTTCTTGTACTGGTAGCCCATTAAATATAATAAAACTGAAAAGAGGGAGGGTGTCATTAAATAAAGGTCTATGAAGTATGCTTCCAGTCAAATCTAAACTAGCATTAACACTACAGTATAAAGGAGGTAGGGTGCACAGTTCTTACTGCCTGTTACACTGCTTTAGTGTCTTTTTTTTTTTTATTGTGACTCAGGACTACAAGGCAATAAGATCTATTTTAGTCACTCTCTTTACAACAAAATTTATCCTCAAAAAAACCTTCACAGCGTCTCTTGATCATATTGTGAAATGTGAGCCAAAAAACTCCAAAGCTAATATATCTCTTTGTTTTTTACAAAATCTTTCTGAGATATGAAAAGAAAAATCATTGTTTTATACACCTATCAGAATTTTGTTGAAGTCTTACATATTTTTACAATGTTCTGAAGTTACACATTTCTTTTTATCTGAAAAGACTAGATACATATTTGAAAAGAGACACGCAAAGAACATGAAATTTCAGTCTAGCAGTCTGTGTTTTTGGAAACTCATTTTTGTTAATTGAAGGTTTGTCTATTTTCATACGGTTTTCGCTTTAAATCCTCTGTAGTTTTACAAAAGAGTCTAACTCTTCATTTCTCTTACATTCTAAATCTGCATTTTACAAAAGAAATGCCTAATATAGTACTCCTGAGAGCCCAACAAAGAAACTCCTAAATGAATAATTAAGAGGTGAATTAATGTTTTTATGATTCAAAATCTGGGAATATAAATGGAGGGATGTTGCGTCATCATGTGGGCTGCAAACAGAATAAAGGGTTATGTTAAATGAACACCAAAAATAGAAACTTTGCCTTTTCCTCTACAGTTCCTTGTTGAAGCCAAATGCTTGATAATTACTCTTGACTATTTCCAAATCCCATCACAGGAACTGTCTTTTCCTCAGCTGAGGAATCCTAATTCACTTCTGCTCTAATTAAAGAATCAGACCTTTCTTCCTGGACTCACCTTTTCCCAGACCTGTTGTTACTATCAAAATTTGGCCACTTCACCCTCAACAACCAGGCCGTATGAAAATCCTTAGGTCCTGCACAGCTTACTTATATTTATACATAAGAAGAGTAATTCAGTCCCTCCCTATGTGTTGTGATCAAGGCCTTAGATCATTCCTTGCACGACTCACACTGCATCTGAAATGATCTTCAAGGACTCCTGCTGGCTTCAAAGAAACAGATTTTGTTTATCATTTTAGCAGAGCAGCTTTACTAAAGAACAGCTCTGCAGCTTTGGAGCATGGTACTCTTTAAAACAAGTGGAAAATGTAGAAACTGTGTCCTTGCTTCATAAATTTCATTCTGTCTGAACTCCTGATGTGTGTTCGCACCAGTGGGCTCTTTCTGTTGTTTTTGCATATCCAAAGGCTCCAGCTGATAGGGTCTTTTTATATGAAGTTTTCTCCAATGGACATACCACCCGTTCAAAACACCAGTTTGGTGTACCACTGAACACACGTTTTATGGAAAGGTGATGGCCGTGTTATTGCACCTGTTGTTCGTGAAAAGAAATAAGCTCCTGTGTTTGTGATGTTGAACGGGCTTCACCTGATCAGCAGGGACAATACCTTATCCTAAATAACAGGAAAAATAACATTTTGCTCCCTTTGTGTTGCCCACAGATAATTCTAAACAAGTGACGTCAACTTGTAGTAATGGAGGGTGTTGTAGTCTGCTCCACAGGAATGCCACTCCAGCAGTCTTCAGAGTGCTTTAACAATAAGACCAAAGCCTATAAGCAGTACTGTCTCTGACCTACCTAGTGGAAAGCTTTGGTCCTCATGAGGTGTAGAGTGCCAAGTTATGTCAGCTTTATGTATGACATGACATGACATCAGGACATTCATTTACTGTCTGCTCGCCTGACCACTTATGGCACAGGAACAGCAAGGATCTGTCCTTTGCATCTAATAACTCCACTCATCCTCAGTTTTTCTATGGATAACCCGAATGTACTTTTTCGGAATCCCCCTCATCTTTACAGCATTGGATATGTCTTTTCCTAATTTCACCACTACTTTGTTGTGAATTCTTTTCACCCTTTTATCCTGACTCTAGTAAAGGACTTTGGGTCACTGACTTATCACGTACGTCTTTCTTGCTTCCCAACAGGGCAGGGGGCTACATCAAACACCTCTGCTTTTGGCTTTCTGGTGTCTGAATTTGGCCTACTGTGGCCTCCGCCAGTGTGTTTGACCTGCAATTCAAACTCCTCTACTTCAGGAGCGTAGCATGTGTCCTTTACACATTCCTCTGCTGAGCCCATGTAGCTGTGCCTGGACTAGTGCTACACTAGATCTTTCTTCTGGTTTCTGTTCTCTTGAATTGTACGGGAGAGGTGCTGTTTTTCACAGGCAGGGATATGCATAGGGGATTATGACTGCGGCAGGCAGGTTATTCTGATCTGTCCTCAGAGGAAGAAGTCCCACAAGCAGGGTGTGTGACATATTGCACGTGTATCATGTGAAACCAACTCTGAAGCAGTTTATGACACTTCCTCTAGAAGGGCTGCGTTATGTGTATAGCTGGCCATAAACAAACGCCACCTGCCCTCCTGCACAGGGCCCCAGGCCTCCGCATTGCTCAGCGTGTGAAAGAATTTCACCCCTTACAATAATGCCATAACGCCCAGGACTTTATCACAATGAATTGGTGTGGCTTTCAGAGGCTTTCTCCTAATCCCCAGCCCTGCCTGGTGCATTGTTTGGTTTTTTTCTCCAGCACATGCTCTGCGTTAATGTTGCCCAAGGCACTTTATTTGCTAACGTCAGCCCTGCTTCTATCTTTAAAATAGTCTTCCCTTCTTATGGTCTCCTCCCCACCCTGAAATGATGCCTCACATTTGAAGCAAGTGTTTGCAAGTGGAACTGCTGCTCTGGATCTCGTAGGGCCCCCGTGCTACAGGCTGGCAGACTGTGCCACCCTGCCATTGCAAGCCTGTCTGGCTGTGGGTAAGCAGAGATGGGGCGCAAAAGCAAGGCTGGCCATTGCTTTCAGGAAGGACCAAAGTGAACTCAGGATGGAGCGTTTCCCACTGTTTCTGTTGGCACAAGCAAAGAGTGTCTCGGTGCTATGCTGCAAAGCCAGCCCTGCCAGCTGCCCTAGGAGCAGCTGGAAACCCAAAGGAAAAGAAAGAAATTTTGAACTGGTGAATGAGAAACCGGTGCTCTGGAGCACTGGGATGTTCTAAGGTCTGATTGTGGGTTTGGTTTGGGTTTTGGTTGTTTTTTTTTTTTAATTTTCTAAATAATCCAATCATTTGTTTGTACTGATAAAGGTATTGAAAATGCTGTCTGTTAATACCTGCTAGTCCATAGTTAAGAGATGGGAGTTCAGAACACATTAGCAGGCCCACATAAAAGCCAATTACAGAGGAGGTTTTGTGGGTAGAAGTGTGGCTACTAAAATAAAAGCTTTAAAATATTCAAAGGCCTTTTTCCTCTTCCCCCCAACACCCTCCCATCCCCCCATCCCCCCATCCCCCGTCTCCCCCCCCCCAATGGTGGTTTTTACACCTCTGTAAACACAATTTATTAACATATGCTGCTGCTCTGTCTGAAATAACCCCCTCCAGTTCTGGCTGAAGAAAGGGGCTGTGCCAAACTCTGCTGCTAGGAGAAAATGAAGGAAGACAGGTTCTGAACCTAGGGCTCCCATTTTGCTCCTGAAGAGCAATTTGAGTAAGCCTCTCTTCTATAGCAGTGGGTGGATCAGTGTCCTGAAGAGTGGTATGGAGCCAAAGACCTGCATTTGTGGGAAGTGAATGTCTGCCAGAGCCTGGATGCCTCTCTGCGGGCAAAAGAGCCTTTGCAGGGGAACAGGAATAACAGTCAGAAATATCCATATATATGACAAAGTGCACATTCTATGAAAACTGTGAAACAATGTCCCCAATGGTTATGTGAGACCAGAAGAAAAGAATGATTACTCTATACATTTATGTTTGTGTATTCACAAATTCAAAAGTGTATATATACATTCAGGAACATATATCTTCACCACCATGTTAAGTTGATTTGGAATCAGGTTTAGCTTAGTTGATCACATGTAGTTGTCTCCTATAGGGTGAACTGATGAGTCCTTCAGGCTGCATTGACTGTATCAGGTGCTTAGACACCAACCTCACACATAAATATCAATCTGTAGACACCTAAATTTGGGTATTTTAATCAGGAGTTGAAATCCATCTCATATGTCGATATAAGTTATGATTCTATATAGTTCTATACAGAGCATCTGTCAAGTAAAAATTTCATGTTATGACTCAGTTTATGCAGACTGCTCAGCTGTACCTTTGCTGTCCGAGGAGCACTATGATAACACACCGTCAGCCAGTGACCGGCCTGCTACAAGCGCATGTTTCTGTTACTGAGTTCAAGCTCCTACTGAAGGTTCTCAAAGAGCTCCCATCAAAACTCCTGCATGGCAGCTGAGCTCTGCAGAGCTCTGGTCCTAAGTAAAGGCAACCACTGAAAATAAGGAATAACCAGTAAAAACGGTTTGACTGCAGTATCCTTTTCTCTATGTGAGTTCATGTCGACAAACTGACTGTCTAGTGGCTCAGGACATGGTTGTGTTCCTTCAATATTTTTGCACACTTTTATCTTACATGTTACACCATGAAACTGTTTTTGCTAGTGGTTTCATCTGGTAAGACCCTTTCACATCTTTACGTGTTAGCCTGGCAAGGCAAAAAAGGGAGAGTGATTTGTGCTGAAATAATATGTGCTAAAAGTGAGCTCATGCAATTTAAAGAGGAGATGCTGGAGCTAGTTGCCATCATTATAGCTTGAATTAGCTGTTGGCTAGAAGTTTCTTAAGCTATTATGGGAAAGGGATAATGGAGAGGCTGAATAAGAGACAATATTAAAAATAAGGGAAAAAATATGTAAATTCAAGGCACTGGTGTGCTCATAGGGAACACTTCTAAACAAAATAAAAGGTCAGTTGCTTTAAATAAGTAAAAGGAAGCTTCATTGTTTACAAAAATAATTATACATCTAAAATTGTTCTTCATCATTTTTTTACCATGTAAATTAAGTTACATTCTATACATAAGATACAATAATATATGGGGCTATCCAGCACAGGAATCTCTTGTAGCATTTTGAACTATGGTCAAATAAAAAACTCAAAACCATTGATATCAGTTAGTTATTCATGCCACAACCAGGTTCACTTGAAACTGGCTTATGAGTCAAACAGCTATTATGGAACAGATAAAGGGATACACACAGACATCCAGATGTACATCTGTACATGAAGTATACCTGCTCAGGCCTCTTTTTCTTAGAAGACTAAGAAAATACTTATTGAGATTGGTAAAATGAACTAACCATGAGGACACCTTCTTTCTCAAATTACTAAAACAGGAAGAAAAGATTATGTGAGAAACAGCTATGCAGGGGACAAACTTGAAAGTGTCTCTATCTTGCCTCTTTTAAAGCATAAAAAAATACAAATTCTCTAAAATACCTAAAGCATAAATGTCAGGAATCTGGAGAACTTTAGCCAAATACACTCTTCAGATACTGTAAGAGGAAAGAAATGAATGTCCTATTACAGTATTAGGTAAGTGTCCTTTCCTGTAAATAAGGAAATTACCTTGTTGAGAAATGGTAATAACTCAGTATATATTGTACTTATTTTATGACAGTCCACTCATACACTATTACAATACTGAGTGCTCTCAGAGGTCCCTCCTGAAACAAAAAGAGATTCCAGATCCAAAACCTTACAACAGCAGATCTGTAATTCATATGTAATTCAGATCTTCTAATTTCACCCTATAGATTTTCCCTTCTCTCTTCAGGCTTCAGACTGTGAGACTGTGCCGTGGAAGGGTGATGTGCAGAAAGCACTCAATCTCAGCTCTGTCAGTCATGGGACACTTGTTGCTGAAAATGTGATGCTTACCCTTCTAGCTTCTGAGGCTCTATTGCAATCTTTGCTTTGGCAGTCTCTAAGGGTCTCAATCTTTCATATCTAGAGTAGAGGACTACTAAAGTAATGCAAGGAAAGCTAAGTTTTGTCACCAAATTATGGAAAACTGATCGCTAGTGGTATGGAAATGTAAAGGTAAAGCTGAGCTGCCATCCTGGCTTACATTCTCTTATTGTGGGATGCTGCGCTGAAGATCATTGAATGGAACTAAATGTCCTCCGCTGACTTAAAACTGCTGAACAGCAGGACCTGAGGCAATAAAAACCTGTATTTTCTTCCTGAATTTCCTTTATTTTCCCCTCTCATTGAATTTAATGGCAAAATCTCCACTGAAGTACCTGATACTGAGTTCCGACACTACACCTATGTCTGAGTTGTGCCTTTTCTTATAGCAAAAGAGGTTTGATTAGTCTGGGGTCTGCTCTAGAGACTGCGGCACAGCAGCTTGTGCTGACTGGAACTTTCTTACAAAAAACACCCTCAAAAATGTAACTGTGTTGTCCCTTTGAATGGATCAATTGGTAACAAAAGGGTCATGGAAGGAAAGATTCTTGCTCTTTTAAACTCCTTTTCAATTCACATTATTTACCAAAGTGTTGGGATTATTTTGCAGTACTTTTTGTCCTCTTAGTCAGTGCTGTAGAGATTACATGGTAGCAAGTGTTTGGGTAGTGCAAGAGCTTTCCTTGTTTAGATGATTTTATCACATTCCGTAGTAATAGTTTGAAACAGGAATTCCTTTAGATATAAAAACTCTTGCTGTTTTGGCCTGGTGTAGAATTTGTGGTCTTGGGATTTAGCTGTTTCTGTTTCGTTTCCTTTCAAAAATTACCCAGGAAATATGCTCTTCTTGCAAAATCAGGCAGACTGCACAAACTCTCCCATGAATCCTGTTCATTATACACTGCCATCACAGGTATAGTGCAAGGGAAAGTTTAAATATCACACTTACCAGCACTTTGATAGCATATGACAGTGTAAAATGCAGCAATGTACTTTTCTGGCTTGTGAACACGAACTACCCAGGGCCAATTTACAAATAATACGGTTAAAAATACAATTGCCCAATGTGAAAGCTGCTTGAATATTCACTCCATCCAAAGCTAACCATTGTGCAGAGCTTGTTTTTTTATCTCTTGAAAACTCGTCTTCCACTTTGCAGGAAGGCGGGACGCTGTGTGGGTACCAGTTCGAGCAGATTGCAGCAGCAGTTGTCTGCTCAGTCTGCGCTCACCCTTTTTCTGCCTAAAGCTTGTGGAGCGAGGAGCTGAGGCCTGTGTCCACTACAGCACCGATAAAGCAATTATGTAGTGAAATCCTTGACTTTAGGCCAAGGCTTCCCAACTTCCCAAATACCATCGCCAAGTCTCAACATTTCTCGTGAATCACCATGCGTCATCACGACCTGCTGCCCTTGCCACTGACAATGTTGTACACTTCCTTACCATGACCGTACAGGTGTTTCATCTATTTTTATGCTTATTGCCATGCTTTTATTTCTTTATTTATTTATTTTAATGCAGATTTCTCTTTTCAAAGATTGCAGTGGGGGCTGGAACAGCACAGTTTAGCCCAAAACTTAGTCAGTGGCTGAGAAGTTTTATAGGATATTTTTACAGTCATGAATAAGGAAAATCATGGTAATTCATGACTCTTTATGTGTCACAATATTTTCATATACAAGATCTTTTGCTGACAGGAACAGTTTTATGGTATCATGCAGGACGGAACCTTGCCCTCAAACTATATTTGGACATGTTGGATGGTGAGTTTACTCCACCAAGGTACATTTTTGTTTGATTCTGGGATTCTTCAAATTGGTATTGTCCCTTTTACTATGTCAGTTCACATTGCATGATCTCTCCTGGTTCTCTTTAATGTGTGTGCAAATTGGTCGATATACACACCAGCTTTTCAACGTAAAATCCGTCTGTTTCATGATAGCATCTGCTTTGAGTCTACTGCCTGTCTCCTTTTCCCTCCTTCAAAGCAAATGAGCCCTTGCTGTATGAGAATTTTTCCTTTCTATTACGAGCTAATAAAATCCTACTATTCAATAACGCATTGGACATGGCATTTTAGAAATGGCTTTAACTCTTCTTGTATACAAGGAAGATCCTTCAACTCCAAAAAAGAGAATAGCTCTTTGATAATATTGAAAATTGTAAATTTCATTGGTTTCAAAATAATAAATTATGCTGTGTACTGAAAACATTGATTTGCAAATGAAAAAACCACAGGTGAGTAAATGATGAGCCTGATTAAGATTTTTGTTTGTTTCTTTTAATTACTGCCCTTTAAATTTCTGTTAAGTAATTGCTGTTACTATGTAGTTTATACTGCTGCTTGGGATTAATTCATTGATATTTTAATGATAGCACATTATATTTTTACCATGTGAGGATTAAGCCACTGTTCAGTTACTGAACTACACTAGCTGTAGTTTTGCATTAACGTAAAGTACTTAGTCGAAAATAGTAGAAGGTAATTATGTTTTAAGTTAGCCCATATAAGGAAGTAAATTCTAGTGACAGTACTATTTTAAACACTTATAAAAATATATTAAAAGTTTTGCATTCAAAGATTCTTGTCTTACATATTTTACTGGATTAAATGTCTATGTTAAGAAAAAAGGAGAGGAAATGGTGTTGATGGATACATGTAGTCATATGCTGTTCCATCAATATTTGAATATGTATAGCATTTTCAAAATAGGATCAGGGAAGTGATATATATGAAAACAGGTTTTTTCATACTGACAGAACATTATCAAGGACTTGGAAGATAAAATAACCAAACAAAACTATTCTTTAGTATGTTGGACATTGGAAGAAAGGTGGGTGGTGTGCTCTTTTTTCAATTGTCAAAGCATGAAAAAAGAAGATTAAAAATAGTGAGCTCTGTAATCAAGCTCCAAATAGAGATTTCATCCCTGAAATGGTTTTGAGGAAATCGTAAAGGGAGGATTTTATTTCGGGCTCATCTGTAATTAAAAGAAATTTTAACAGCCCATTCTCAAACTACAGTTATATAGTAAAACAATACTTAATGAAATGTTGGTGGAGTATTTTTCCAATGCTATTATTAAATTATTTTTGGAGGATTTTAAGAATTGTAATAATTACTAGTTCACACATGCATTTTTGTAGGATTGTTCTTTTAGTATAAGGGAAAGATTCCTTTTATGACTTACCATATCTATTATGATAAAATCCTAAAGTACTCATATCAAGAACACAAGCTCAGTAGTATTAGCCAGCAAGAAAATGAGTAATAAAGAAGCAGGTCTTGCTCCAGGAAGAGTTCTGTCTGTAAGCTCACCAATGAGCATTTCTAGCATTGCACGGCAAAGCTTCTGTTCTGCTGTTATATTCCAATGCTACTTCATTTAATTGGAAGATGCATATTTATTTAATTGGGCATTCACACTGAGACAGTTTCATATGGGCAAACCCCTGCATATCCATGGAGATTTCAGTCAGACTCCACCCTGGATAGGCAAGCATTCAGATGAAGCACCATTGAAGTGATGAAGGCTATATACAAAAGCAGGATCCTGCTTAACACGATTCGTTTTATTCCGTACACAGCATGGGAATCACCAGAAATGGTTAAGAATCTCTCCCTGGCATTCATTCAGTGAACTGAAATGGGCCAGTGTTCTGTTGAACCCTACAGCAGAAAGGTGAGATGTACCCTCATAGGTATATACCTCACCGTAATACTAATTGTAGAACCATTATACAAATTAAGAATATATTTTCTTCATCATCTGTGAACACAGCAGCAGTCAGACTGCACTGTCAGATGTTAAAGCATCTGAAAACTGTGTGAAATGAAATTCCCCTTCTCACAGAGACAGACTTCTCCAGGTCGAGGACTCAGCCCCAGCTTCTCTTGAACTGTTCAGGACACAGTTGAGAAGATGGGGGAAGGAAGAGTGAGACTCTTCTTCACCAGTCCTGCAAACATTACCAAGGAACCTGTCTGTCTCCAGGGTAGCAGCTGGGTGCTCTTGATAGCCACTGAAATTAGTTCTTTCCTTCAGGTGGTCACTAACACTGCTGCAGTGCTGAGTACTCAGGCCTTAAGCTGTATCAATCTGTTCAATGCCACAATCACTACATACAGACATTGGGGGGTTTACTTTTTTTATTCAAAGAAAGAAAGGCACTGCTAAAATTTCATTAGAAATATGTAGTTTTAAAAGTTGTCAACGTGCAAAACTAAGGATCCAAAAGTCAGATGTCAGGATTCCTGCTGCCCATAAAACACTAATTCTGCCTGTCATGCCTTAGATTTACAGTACAGATTTTACTTACAGCAATCATACGGCAGCTGCAGATTTAATGCTCTGTTCTGAGCATTTGAGTTGCGGGCACCCAAAGAGTCTTATTCTAGTCTCAGTGACTTACTTAGCTGTGCAAACAACATGTGCTTTGTCTTATTTCTCTAAGCAAAATCTTTGCCTATAGAAAAGAGGTGTCAGGGCAGAAAAAATATAGTGGGGTAGAAGACAGGCAAAGAAACTCCAACAGATAAAGTTACCAAAAAAAAAAAAAAAAAAAAAAGAGAAATCATGATTGTCTTTCCAGCTTGCGGTTTCTTAGATTAAAAAGTAATTGGGAAGAGCTTGAGGAAAAACTCAGAAGTTTTCATTGTGGCATTATGGACACCAAGAATTTGTGTTTATCACAACTTTTATTTAAAATCACAACATGTGCTCCAAGCCATAAAGGAAACTTTATTTTAGTATAGTAACTAGAGTTGTTTTTAGCAGATTAGGGCAAGAAACAGAGCATGAAGGAATCTGCAGCTTTTTTTCCATGGAGTACTGAGTCACGGAAACTGAGTTGCTGCGGTACTTTTTTGAAGCACCAGTGGCTCAGCTGCAGGCAAATCCAATTCTCCCTGATTTGGAAAAGGGATCTGAACCTGAGTTTTCCAAGTTGCAAGTTACAGCCTTCCCCGCACTGACTAGGGGTCTCTCAGTTGTGTCTTGCAGCTATTCCACCTTGTACATGTTACAATGATCCCTCCTTATTGTCCAAAGAGAATCAGGCTCTACTCTTATGGCTACAGCACACACCCGACATAATTTCTAGAGTCAAGATCTTGTTGCAGTTATGACTTAGTATTGAACAGTTTTGACAAAAGATGTCCACTTCAGCGTGATCACAGTAGTCTTTGGGGTGAGCTATTAACGTGGGACACAAAGAACAAAGAGATTTCATCTTGGGTCTTCAGTATCCTAAGTGAGTGCTCCGTTGGCCACCAAACAGTTTTCTATGACTAGGAATTCCATTGTAGAAACTGAAGAAACAGATCCAAGTGTTATTTTTGCTGGTTTAGGCTGATTTCTTGGGTTTTTTTAGCAGGTTCATCCCCGTGACAAGTTCACATTTCGATAAACTGAACATTTCTGATGAAAAACTACTTTGTGAAAAAGATCCCTCACCAGTTATAATTAATACACTGTTTTGTATTATACTGTTTAGTGAAGTTTTGAAAGTATGGCCTTAGGGATAATCTTTTCAGCAGTTTCTGTTAATTGACAGTGTTATTCAGACATCTTCCTTCCACCCCAGCCCTGGTAATATGCGTGAGTTATATTAATGCAGTAATTATTTACATCACTTTTTAAAATTTCCCCATTTTGTTTCAAAGGGGTTTTTAGTTAAAATGTTTTGTAATGCTTTTATGTCTCTGACTCTTTCTCAAGTAACAGGTTTTTTCATGTATTATTTGGAAAAAGACATTTCAGAATCCCGCTAGAATTATTCCGTTTGGAAAACATCCTATAGACATAATTTGCTGGAGGCAAGCGAGCACTGCAGATTAAAAGTTTACACGAAGACAACAGACAAACCAGTATTACTTTAAATCAGACTGAAAGTGAAAAAAATACATTTCTGCTAGGCCCAAAAGACCTTTATTTAGTATCTTCTCAAAAACTAGAGTATACTATTACATACCCAGTAAATACTGATCTTCACTCATTTACTTTGTATTCCATTAGTATTCTGCTCTTAATGTTGGAATGTGGTCTCACAGATTCTCAGAAATACCTTTTAGCATCACCCAAATTAGGCAAATGATTCATAGGTGATATCAAATGAAATACAAGGGAAAAAAAAAGTGTTTCCTAATTCTTTCTAGTTGCAAAACACCTAACCTCAGAATGTTACGTTTCTCATGTATAGATAACAGGCAAGAAACATACTGAGAGTGTTAAAAAAAAAACAAATCAGTAAGTAAACAAATGAAGAGCTTTGAGACCTTCCTTCATGCCACTGTGATAGAATTCATTCATTCCTGCATGTGACTTTCAGTACGTCATGATTTATTTCAGAGTAGGCTACATGGGAATAGCAAAGCAGATTACTGCTTAGTATCTCCTCTGATTTGTAGTTGTTATGCAAGGTGATTTGTATATACATATACCCACATGTATACCTATACTTATTTTCTAGTTTGTTTTTTTCAAATGGAAGGGTGCTATCTCAGTTCTTCCTTTCATGCTAAAATGAAATGTTAATTGCCTTTGTTGCTTTGTAAAAATATTCAATGGAATGCATAGTTTTATGTGGTACAACAAATTAGTAAGAATATCTGAATCATAAAATGAATATATTAAGTTAATACTGTAGTGTCATCCCTAAATCATAAAGATAATTTTGCATAAATAATATTCAAAGAGGTCAAAATAAGACAGTATTTCCAGTGATGATCATGGGACTGGATGTCTTAATTTTTAGCTGCTCAACTTGAGACACCTAAAGCTTGATATCAGGGTATTAGGGACTATGTCATGATCTGCTATTTTGTCTGTACTGGTTTTGTCTGGGATAGAGTTAATTTTCTTCATAGTGGCTCATATGGGGTTATGTTTTGGATTTGTGGCCAAAACAATGTTGATAACACAGGGTTGTTTTATCTGTGGCTAAGCAGTGCTTGCACAGCATCAAGGACTTCTCTGTTTCCCACCCCACCAGCGAGCAGGCTGGGGGTGCACAGGAAGTTGGGAGGGGACACAGCTGACCCCAGCTGACCAGAGGGGTAGCCCATACCATATGATGTCGTGCTCAGCAATAAAAGCTGAAGGAAGAAGAAGGAAGGGGGGGGACATTCAGAGTTACGGCATTTGTCTTTCCAAGTAACCATTATGTGTGATGGAGCCCTGCTTTCCTGGAGATGGCTGAACACCTGCCTGCTGATGGGAAGCAGGGAATGAATTCCTTGTTTTGCTTTGCTTACACGCAGCTTTTGCTTTACATGTTAACCTGTCTTTATCTCAACCCACAAGTTTTCTCACTTTTTCTCTTCTGATTCTGTCCCTCATCCCGCTGCAGGTGAGTGAGTGAGTGAGTGAGTGGCTGTGTGGGGCTGAGCTTCCTGCCGGGGCCAACCCACAACAGGTTTCTTACTGGGAGAGCAGTTCTTCAAACATTTAAGCCTCATGGAAATGCCAGTTCCATATGGCAGCAGAAGTCATTCTCTGTTGACAGTCGTTTCCTTGCAATGGAAACATTCATGAGGTGACTTAAGCCAAAATGAGGAATGTGAAACAAGAAATTAGATCTCTGGTTTTTATCAAAAGCTAAAAATTCCTTCTTTGTATCACTTTTCTTACTTCAGTGACTCTATTCTCTTGCCCCTCCTTCCACTTCCTTAAAAAAAAAAAAGTTAAATGAATCACATCAAAGCTTAGGATAGGATCAAAAGACTCCCATTGCTAGCCAACCCTCCTAACCCTTCCAATGTTTACTTCATATTTTGCCTAATATTTAACTGAATTTCTGAAGGGTACCTACTTAATCAAATAACTTCCTAAATCTCAGCAAACGACCTTCCTTCCTTTCTTCACCTATTTGCATTTCATAAGTAACATCCACACTGAGCCTAGGGGTTTAATATACTCAGTCTGGTGTTATCGTCCATAGTTAAGAGGATGGCTGTGTTTACTAATGGCAAAAATTGTTTCTCAGCTTGCCCTGAAAGTGCAAAACATGCAGCCTCTCTTTGTTAAAAGTTTTCAGCATTAGTCATGGGAAGTAGCTGGTCACACACTCAGCCATGTCATCCTGCACACATACACGCCACAGCCATGGCTCCTCTGACCTCCTGGTGCCACACTGCCGGGACAACACCTTGTCCCTGGCTTCCCCACTGTGGACACGATGGTGTCAAACTAAGGCAAAATAATGCTGATGGTGCAGCACTGGGGGACACAGGTGGCACCTTCATTCCCTGATGTTTACCCCAGTATTGCTCAGGAAAGTTCTTAGGGTACTTTGCCAGCTGCATAAGACCCACCCTCCCTTCTCTCCTTTCTCCATGTGAGCTAGGAAATATTAACAGATACCATAGGAAACACATGTCTACTCCTATAGCATCAGTAAAATAGCCTACTGAGGCTTTAATACCGTAGAAGGGACATGTCCTTGTTGGAGGGCTCCAGGATCCTCACTATTAGTGCTGAAACACTCTCCAGGTAGAGAGGTACCGAGGAGCTCTTTCACCAGTTGAGAAGGAAAAGTAATAGAAAAAACCAATAACGGGATCACAGTATTAACTGTATTGATATATAACAGAACTTCACAGTGCCAGAGGAAGGAAGTGGCCCCATTTTGGCCCCATTCCCTTCTCCCGAAGCTACAAAGCAAAGACTTATGCCATTCTTCTACACCCTCACTATTGTCTTGGTAGTCTCTCCTGATTTCAAGATGTGGGATTTTCCTCCTCCTTCAGCTGCCTGTTGTGACTCTGCATGAAGCTCACCTCCCCACTGTGCAGCTGCTCTCATTTCAGGAGGTGCTGCCACCAACAAGCACATTTGCCTTCATGTGATAAGATTGCAGGCGATCGTTTCATTGATGCAACACAGCAAATGGGAAGAAAAGGCACGAAGGCTCCTAAGATTTTAATTTCCATAAATCTTGCCTAAGGCTCCAGCTGGAGCTGTCCTAGAGGGGCCATGTACAGTATAGTACAGTATATTCCCCAACTGCTTCTTTAGCCAAATAAATTTTGTTGATGAGTCATGTGGGCACTGCAGAGCATTTCAAAGACCCATCTGGCAGAATAAAGTCACTCGCCTTCAAAGCGTAGTGTATCTCAAAAGGTTCAGCATTTGGATTTGGTTTGAATTCTTGGATCCTTATCTGAATTCCCTGAGACTGTATAACAGGCTTTCTTGCAGAATTTCCTTCATTTCAGCTTCTAGTTAAAGCCACGTAATGATACAAGAAAGCTTTTTCTCCTGATATTTCTGTCAAAAACAGAAGTGTATGTCAGGAGGTGGGGAAAGAGGAAGAACCTGAAAATATCATAACTTTGAGTTAGATTTGGTTCAGGATTTGTTCTAGAAATAAGTGGAGGATTCCACGATATCATTTGGCTGTTGTTTAGATATTTATATTATTTAAGGGGCTGACTCATTTCATTTAACAATACCTTCCTATATCTTACGTTTCTACTAAATTAACAAGTTAATTCCTTTTTATGTTCCAGCCTGGCAGTCATGTCTCCTAATGTGGTGATCTTTAATTTGAATGGAGCCTTGGCTTTGCAAAATGCTACTTATAGTTCATCAGTTCTATTTTGCTTCAATTCTTCTAAATCATTTCTATGAAGAATATGGAATGCAAAGATTTTTCAAAGAATTCATCTTTGAAAAGATTACATTTAGTAGCTCGAGCCTCAGCTGAAATCTCACTAAGCTAACTTTTTCTAGAAGGATTTAAAGCAACCAATGAATACTTAAATATTTTCCTTCTTCTGTGGGAGTACTTGTATTTTCTTATCTGTATGACTTTGGTTTAGCTAGCAAATTATTATATTTTGCCTAGGTTCATGCATGGAAGGAACACATCCAGAACATTTATTCACACTTATAAATCCGTGGATGAAATGTACACCTTTGTTTTAAATTCCTTCCATTTGCACTGTGAATGCCTGATCTTTATTCAGTTTTTATCACTTAGCGGATTAGACTTAAGACAGATCATGGAATATCTGGAAATACGTTGCAGGCTGTCTTTCGTGATTTCAGGTTCATCTGGATGGCTCATTTTTTTCACAGCTGCTGATAGATAGAATCTGTAAAACCTGATTTTGGGAAGTACTGAGTATCTTTTAGCTCTCACAACGTGAAAGTTTAGATGATCAATGTTAATTCCATATTTCTCTCTTCTTACGCCCACAAGACTAAGTCTGTTACAGTGTCCACATAGAATGAAATATCTATTGGCTAGGAATGATAACAAGTTAAAATGTTGAGAATACTCTTAGGCTAGATCATGTCCAGTGTTTCTGACAGTATGTGTACATGAAATCAGAAAAAAGGCCACGCATCCCAGACCAGTTCTGATCACGGTTTCTCTTCCAAAAACAGAATGAACTGTTTTGCTTGTTAATGTGTCAAGAACTGTGAGCTGATGAATAAAGAAGGTATTTCCAAATACCTAATTTCTTATTAGGTGCAGTTAGGGTTTTGGAATTACTTTACTGTACCCTGCCTTAAAACAGCCTCTATATACTTTGTTCTTATTTCATGAATGTTTAAGCAAAAGCAGTGCGTAGAGGCACATTAGAGTCAAAGTAGGACAACCGAACATTTACAGTCTTCAGGAGGAAAGTAGAAAAGGGAGAGGATTAGGATGCTCATACACTAAGCAACATTTTACTTTAACTAGTTCTGGAACGATGCACTATTCAGGATGAGTAAAGATAGTGATACCATTGTCAACATGAGCATTTATCTACACTGGAAATGAATTGTTAGAATTACACAGCAATAATACAAACTGGTCAGTTCTCAATTTATCATGATAGGGGAAGAGAAAAATGGAAGAAAAAGTGCTATAACCTTGACGTAGTCATCACAAGAAGGCCCATAAATTACTTGTTTCTTTAATACTGTTTGGCAAGGTGCAAGCTAGCGAACATCACAAGTACCGAGGAAAACTTGGGGGGGCAGGGGGGAGAAGACTTGGTTTTTCAAACACAAACCATTATGATATTAAGTGGTTTCATGCTTTAATTTCTTCACGTTATAGTCTCACTTCCGAGTGCAAACTTTGCCGATGGCAAAGGGAAATACAAAGTGTTGACAGTTAACTATAGCTGGCCACCTGGCCATCCATTACACCCCAGATGTGAATTGTGAATTTTTATATTCTTTCTGTTTGAGGAAAATGCTTCTCTGATGTTCTTGAGCAACACTTTTCAACTGGAGAAATCTACAGATTCTTAGTTTGATGGACTTGTGATTGCAGCGTGGACCTATGGAAGAATGGTGGGGACACAGAAGAACCAAGGACCATGTGGCATATATTTGCCATCTGTCCAGTTATAAATTGGGTACCCATTTCAGCAATTTTCTGGTCTATAGAGGTCCATTTAAGTCTGGAAAATAGCTATTTCAGGGGTAGATTTTCTTCTTTGTGTACTAGTTAGCGAGTAGTTCAGCTGGGTTGGTAAAAATCCTTTCTCAATGTGAAGTATCTTAACAGTGAGCAAAAATATATATTTGTTATCTGTCTGGCAGAAACAAAGAACTTGGGAAGTGAAAAACGCAACCGCTCTTCCTGAACTCCGTACAAACACAGGAATATGCCCCATCTAACAGAAAGAAGGACCCATCTCTAAGTGACCTGATGGTGAAGCTACATAGGATGTAGCTTGATTTCTTGGTCAGGGTGAGATTCATCATGAAGGTGAATCTTGATGTCCTATCTATTGTGTGAATGATCTTGTCATCAGGGCAAAGTTATTCTGGCTTAATCTCTCTCATCAGTTATAGCCCAAGTTGTCATCCTTGTGGTCAAACATGTAATATATTCCTGGTAAGAGCTTTAACGTCCCCAACAAAAAAAAAAAAAAAAAAAAAAAAGAAAAAAAAAAAGATTTCTGACCAGATCACATAAAGAGAAAGAGAGAAAGTCCAGGAAAATGGACAAGAGAAAAGCTGCACTATCTGATTTATGAAGCTGAAATAAAGAAAGTGGCTACTACTCCAGAATAACGCTGATTTAGTCTCCCCTCTCCCCTTTTTCTCTATTCAGGAATCTATGAGCAAAAGCAGTGCCCCTGTCAGCATCTCAGGGTGTAGGGAGGAGCGTGACTTGGATGGGAAGAGAGTGGAAAGATAGATTAGTTTCCGGTAAAATTCTACTGAAGTCTGTTTTACCCTCAATGTCTTTAAAATTCATTAAAAAAAAAATCACTTTTTTTATTAACCATTTAATACCTCTGACTCAATTCTTGTTTTTTACTAAGGCTCCTCTATACATTTTGACCTCAAACTGGAAAAAATTGACAAGCTCCTTGGCACCATCAGACTGAGAGAAAGTGTCCGTAGAGTAAATGGAAATGCTGTGGGTCTTTCATTTTTAAAAACCTACAGTCACGCGTCTCTTCATCTGCTTCATGCCTCTTCATCTAGTTTTCTTCAGAAGCTCCACTTAGCAGCAGTGGCACCTACAGGACGGAAGGCAGTGGAGGCTGCTATATCTCAGGCAATCATTTCGCATGATCAGAGAGATGCTCTACTGCATGCTGACAGTACGCTTGGCATTAATTCCTAGTCATTGCACAAAATTAAAATGCATTTTATAATTTTGATGCAATATCTGGCACACCAATAGCTTGCTTCTGCCTTAACTCCACGCTTAAGATATGCATAGCATTTGCTGGAAGGAAAGGCTCTGTTTGTAGGCAAAGCTGAAAATTTACCACAAGACACAAGCATCATCCAACTGTCAAAAACAGTTTTTTTTCTTGCTGGCAACGAAGATTTTTTTGCCCATTTTTTACCTTGCAAGCTTAACTATGAAGTATGGCATTTTTAAAAAAAAAAAGGGAAAAGTGCGCTGTGGGATAACCTCATGAGATGTACATCTCGTCTGGCATGATCTTTTTACAGTCCTCAGTTTTTTATCTTCTCAATAAAGTAGCATTTTCCCCGCTGATCACACTACTACTGAAGCATGAATTTTAGGGCTTGTAACATTAGACCATTTTTATTGATCTTCATGAGTTTGCAGTGGGGACTTCAAGGTCATTTGGTCACCAGGGTTAACTTTGCAGCAATGAAAAGCAATAAACGCTTCCAGGATAGGCGGGTATTTATTATGAGCATTTAATTTCCCCAAAACTGCAATACTTGTTAGAAAGTATTGAAAAAATAAGTTCTTGTTTCCTTTGACATGTCCTTTCTTTAAGCATTCTTCTTAACTTGCTGCCCCCATGACCTCCTTAGTAGCAGATACAATTCATTTCTTATGCAGACTGACAAAAAAGATGCATGGTATATGGCACTGCATATCTTTACTTCATTATTTCCTCATAGCAAAGACTTGAAACTGTAATGTGTGAGAAAGAAAAGGTGCCAACATGACATTTACTACTGCTAATATGAATCTGATTAATTCTACAACAAGAAACATCATCTTAACTCTTTATCTTCTTGTGTGTGTTTTTTGTTTGAACCAAATTGATAAATCAGAATATTTTGACAAATAACATACACTTGCAGCCCTTGTTGAAGCAAACAATATCACAACCTAGTCATTTGCAGTAAGTTTATTACAAGGGAAGCAAGAGACCGTCTCTTAACAATATTTATGTTTGTCTACTAAGCGGAAATCTGTTTTATATAGTTCATTTACAATATATTTAGCCATAGTTACACTTTATTTTTAGGAGAGCCCAGTGAAAGTCAGAAATAGTTTCAGTGTGCTTCACCATGCCTTATTCTACAGTGTTGTGATTCACCACATTCAGTGAAAAAGACTTTCTCATAAGGAGGTGTTACTAAAGTCTAATTAGTCTATTTGTGCCTTTTTTAGTAACTCAGAATGCTTGCTTTCTGTTTGGAACTCGTGCATCCAAGAACTGTCCTCTTCACATCTCAGTGATGCAGCTTTTTCTTAGTTTATGCAATTAAAATTATTTTAAGAATTTATATTTATTTAGCTTGATGTCTCATTGATGACTTATTTTGGTTTTGTACCTTCAAAGACTGTTTTTCTCTTCCCACTTTTTGGTGGACAGTATGAGAAAAATTAGATGGTGTAGTTTTACTTTCTTCAATCTGATTTCTTACTACTTGCAGGTTTGGCTGAAATGTAAAAATGTAGAAACTGTGAAAAATACCATAGAATGTGCCGAAGTATATACTTATAGGGAAAATGTTTTTCATTAAGGGAAAGGGTCAAAAAAAAAAAGAAAATTGCATTACAAGGAAGCAAAAAAAAAAAAAAAGCATTTGATCTATACACATATAATGTTTCCCTTATGTATAACATGTATATTTAAACATTTATGAAAACTGTAAAGAAATAACCCAGAACATTCAAACACTGTGATATTTTTAAATGCAGGGTGACAAACATCAGATTCCGATGTTTGATGACCTTGTGAGTAAAATATTTTCCTTGGATTCATTTCTTTTTCTTCCTCTATTGGATCAAATTTAAAATGTCCATAGAACTATTACTGTGAAGAAAAATAAGCTGGCTGCTAACACAACTGTCTGGCCATAAAATATGGAAAAGCGGAAAAAAACGAAAGTGGGAGAAAAAGAATTTATGAACCAGTACTGGAGGAGGATAAACAACATTTTGCCAAAGTCCATAGGCTATTGGTAAGCAAGAGAGGTTCGGACTGGCTGTTGCTTTGTAATACCAAAGCAATACAAATAACTTTGAATGCAAGCAAATGACACATAGGTCAGGATTTTAAATGTGAACACATGCTCCAGAGGAAACCATACAGGAATAAAAGTTGTTCCTGTTTTGTTAGTTTAGATTCTGAAAGAAGCTTTTGTGTGTAAAGATGTAACACGATCCCACGCCTGGAGCCATGCCCCATGGTACACAGACCGCTGTGTTTGTCCCAGTGTACCAAAGGTAGAGAAACTCACAGCCTGTCTATCTCCAGGCTGGCACTGGCTTTTGTGAAATGTGATTTTCTTTTACCAGAATGATACCAAAAAGGGACCTTTCTTATCGTTCCGCGAGGGGATTTAGCAGGGAGAGTGTGAGCCCTGCTAAAGGTAAATCTTGATCATTGCTTTAAAAAAAAAAAAAAAAAAATTAAAGAGCAGTTCTGTTTCAGTATTATAAACTCTCCTCTTTGAATACCTTCCAGAAATCTGCTGGTTTAATTTCTTAGTCCCATCTGTTTCCCTCTCACTGGCTATATTTGTTAGTATTTCCTCAAGCAGCATGTTGTATTGCCCTTACTGTGCTGGAGGAAAAGGGCATAGATTGATCATTTTACAGGACAGGGAAACGTTTATTTTGGGCTGGAGTAGAGTGCATTTCCTCGCTTCCTGCCCGGAGTTAGAGAAAAAAAACTTCTCCAGGAAAAAAAAGAAAAAAAAAAGAAAAAGAAAAAAAAAAAAGCAGAGTCTGTTTTGGTATACCAGGGAAAAAAAGAGGCAGCAATGTCAGGAGGGCCATTAGGCTGCTTATCTGTCTTTCTACTTTGGCACGTGAAAGCTCCCAGCTCAGCATGCCATGTGTCAAATCTATCATTTGATATGTCAGGAACCATTATTCCCTCTTTTGTCACCAGTTTTGACCAAAGGATGAAAAATTGCTGTCTTACACAGACAAAATTATTGCTGAAAAAAAGGGCAACTATGGCACATAGGAGTAGGCCAAGGTGAAACCTGGGGAAACTCTCCTTAGATTAGGTCTGGGTTAAGAGAATATTGATCTGTGTGCTAAAAACTGTTGATCTCTCTCTGAGCAGAGGATGACAAATGGTAGCAAACAAAAAATTGAGTGTCTCCAAGGACATTTGAGCTGCTCTCTGTTTTCTGTGAGTATTTGTTTGGTTTGTGGGTTCTGCTCTGGGGATTTAAACTAAAATAAGCAAATATTAAACAGAAAGGAAACAGCCGCAAAATGATACAGTGAGAAACTACAGGAAGACTACAGTCAGTTAGAAATTAGACCAGGTATTAAAATTGATAAATGGCTTAATCATAAGAAAAAGAATGTGTTCACTGCAGAAGTTTAGCATATTGTAATTTTTTAGGTGTTTGGGGCCAGTTTCTTTTCTTTGCAATGTTCATGTGGTTTTATTATAGCAAAATGGATGGCAACATGATATTATTGTTTTTTATTAATTTCTGGAACATTAATTTCAAGCATCTTCAGAAGCACAAATTTCATGGTGCTCTGTATGGGTGATTCACAAACAAATTATGTTAAGGGCAGTAATACGCAGAGGCTTCACAGCAGCTTGAGCATCTCGTGAAACCAGCAGCAACCTCTCCTTTCCTTCACTGACCACGGCCAGAGTCGAGAAGAGAGGAGAGGGAATCCAGCTCCTGTGCTCAGATCAGAGAAGTAGCCACAATTGTTGAGCCAAGAAGCAGCCAAGCAGGACAAATACATTTTTCAATTAATAGAAGAGAAGAGACAGGTAGGCAGGTAGGGACCTCCAAGGAGAAGTGCCAATTTCATTGAGGGAGAAAATTGTGGCCAAGATTTTGTTTTACTTCAAGCTTTATCTGTAGAGCTCTGAGTTTGAATAAAGTTGAAAATAATGGTCATGAAAGCTCCTTTTGCCTCAGGGGAGCTGAGGCAAGCTATAAACTAGTGCCATATATAACCAGCACTGGAATAGGGATTTGTTTTCTCAACTTTGAGACCCAGAGCAAGTGTGACTCTTCGAGTTTGTGTTGGCATGAACCTTGGGCCTCCTAAGGCCATCTTGCCTGAACAATGCCGGTGATTCAGAGTCTCTTCAGTGCATGTTCCTCCCCTCATTCCTGCATACAGCTGCCAAGAGTCATGCATCTCCTGTGACCTTTCTGAATTTGGCAGTGCTGGTTTGCCATCCATGCACTTTCCCATTTTCTGCTCCTTCCCACTGGAGGTCACTGCGGCAGTGGAGTGGAATTGTGGACAGTTAATGTGAGCTTCCCACCAGTTACAGGTACCTAGGAACAGGTGGGGGTAGCTGTGGCTGACATGTATCATTTTGAACCCCCCAGTGAGCTTAAATGGTCAAAAGACATGTATAGCTTTTGGGTGGATGCGGCAGAATGAAGAGAAAATGCCATGGAGATTTTCAGGGTCCCCACTTCACCTGAACTTGTCTGGTTGTAGCAGAGCTGACCTGAATGCTCAGCTACAAGGTTTGCTCTGCTGAAAAATGTCAATGTATCAAAACTGAGAGTGAAATATTCCGGAGATAGTTCCATTTTTATAAAGTTGCAGCTGATTCCTTGCTGATTTGCTGACAGATCACCTGCCTCCTTCCTTGGCACCCTGCTCCTGAGCCAATGGGCAACCACAACAGCTCCCCAGCTCCTAAACTCCCAGGCTCTTTGACCTTCCAGCAGCCCACCTGATGAGCTGTCACAGAGCAGAAACTCCTTCCAGGGACACAAACTCTTTCTAAAAGAGCAATGATATTCTAGATGAATGTTGTGTAGTCTTTAATGCTAAGTATGGCATCCCAGCATGGAAAAGTAATTTAGTCCCACAAATCTTTCACAACTAATATTGGGTTTGATTATTTTGAGACTGAGCAGACAAGTTCCAACAGTCTTTGCAACTGGCCAGAAAGCAGAGCCACGTAAATACTGAAAATGTTACATGATTGTGAGCTGATACTCAGGCACACCTTGCTAAAGTTGGTAGAAATTCTTTGAATATCTCAAACATATTTTCAATGTAAAAAGTATCTCATTTGAAACTGATCATTTGCCCATATAGTTCAGTTGTGACAGTTTCACTCCTCCTACCTTATTTTTACAAGAGAATTAAAATATGTTGAAAAAATATTTTGTTGTTTAAAACAAAATCAAGCCAAATGTGAGTTCAGAAAAAAAAATGTATATATGTTTATTTCATTTCTGTTTTTCTAGATCATATGTGAAGAAGAAGGTGCAAATCAATTTTGTATTTTTGGGGGGGTTTGGGGGTTTTTATCTCCCATCAAGACTGAGCAAATGACCATCCAGAAGTACTTTCCCTTCTCGTTGTATTGTTTCCAGCGAAGTTAAATCCAGGCAGATGAGGCGGGCAGAGAGCAACTCTAAGCACGTTTCAATTTAAATGTTTAGGTTCTCCTCTGGAAAATAGAAGCCATAGAACGTCCTTTGTTGGTAGTAGCTCTAGGGATCTGTGAAGTGTGTTATTTAACATTTTACTTCCCTGGGAGGGAAAAATACCAGTTCACTGCACGAGTTAGTTATATATCCTTGTGGACATGTACTAGCAAGTGGTTCCTAGTTCTCTGAAAGTTTTGGAAAGCTCTGATTTTGGTTGAATACTGTCACAAAGATGTAGAACATTTACCCTTTTAACTTAGCATTAGCTCACAGGTTAGTTGGCGTGTTCACATAAGAGAGCTGAGCTGGTGAAACAGCTCATTACCCTCAAAAGAGGCAGCCCTGCCTTGTGCCCCAGCCCATTTTCTTTTCTAGTACCGTTTCTGGCACTAGCCTGACCCCTCTGTGAGACAACTCAACTCACTGCACCAGCAGAACATAATTCACAATTTTTGGCGGGTTCACTTTCTGTCTAGTCAATGATCTGAATTGTTTTACCAAGGATACATGAGTGTCAGAGCTGTCAGAAGAAACATGATGGGACGGTACAGTTAGGGTTAAAATGTGGTGGGAAAAAGAGAAGGGAGAAGAGCTGACTAGCTCAGACCGCCTCATGGAGGAGATGAGGGTACTGGGTCACTCTTATGTTGATGTTGCTTTGACGTGTTTGCATCATCATTCCCAAATAAGTATTTTTCTCCATGACCGCAAAAGGTGGCTTAACTCCTACTTGTTTACATGGGGATGGACCTAACAATGCAGTTACACATTTAATAGCAGGGATGAATTGGAGAAGAGAGAGAGGAAGGATTCCTATGCCTCTTTTCCTCGTCGTCTCCACAGTAGCATGATGCTACTTGTCCTCACTGTCCCAGCTTTACCCACCTGGACTGGCACCTATGCCACAGCAAGAAAAGAGGAAAAGGGAGCTAAAACATTCTGGTGCCTTTCATGTGTGGGTAGTCACTGCAAAGGCTACCTTTGAGCAGCTCAGTGGTAATACCTTTCTTTAATTACTCACTGTATCCCAGTGCATCCCAGATATAGACTAGAAGATACCAGAAGTAACCAAGTATGATTTTTGGCCACTGGTTTCTGGGTATGGAAAATTTTCCTTTCTGCTCTGGAGTTCCTCATATTTCTCTGGTTTCAGCTTCCGTCTGGGATGATGGGATAAACTCCTGCAAAGCAGTCTCATTGCCAAGTTCAAAAAAGCTTCTTAGAATGTCAGAAGGGCTTAATCCTTCCCATACAATCTTGCCACAGTCTTTCTGAGACCCTCAAAGGGAATGAGGGAGATCACTGTTGTTCCTTGCAAACCCCTACAAAGGTGAAAACATGTTTCCTTATTAAAAAGGCAGAAGCAGCGTCCTCAGGTTTGGTGCTACTCCACCACCAATGAGTTTCTCACAAATGGAGCATCCCTGTCTCTACAGGATGTATTATGGCGTCACACAGAGTGTTGATACCAGACAGTAAAGGAGCATGGGATGAACTGGTGTGTGTGTTAAGAAGGTATACAGCTTCATACTTTCCAAAATGAGCTCCAGGGGGTCCCCAAATAAGACCTCAATGCAAGATACAAAGTGAATGTTGAAGTCAAATTTTGTATTGGTAGCTTCTGAAATGTAGCTTGTAAATTACATAAATTACTAGATATTGGAAAGGATAAATGTGGTTAGGTGATTTTATAATTTCTACTGTGTTCTAAATAATTAAGAGAGATACTCCAATGCCATTGTTATCCTTACATGTGTGAGCATGCTGACTTCTTCCCTTTTCCCCCCTAAATTTCTGTCATTGGTCCCAGTATAAAATTACCATGTCTTTCTTACTGTTAGCAGTCTTTGAGTGGCACGTGTTTGTTTGTGGGACAAGTCAGCTCTAGATCACAAATTCCCAAATATTAAGATTCGGAAAACACTTATTGGACCGTCATGTCAGTTTTCCTGATAGCACAGGATTGTTCTCTTCAGCTTCCTGGAGTGCTTCCATCAATATGGTATCTGAATGCCTTCTAGAAGTGCTTAACTGACAGCTGTCGTGTATGATTCATGACTTCTTTGGTCTTCTTCTGAAGGAAAATATTTTGTGCGCATTAAAAAAAAAAAAACAACAGAATTGTAAGGAAAAAGATGTTAGCTATATAAAGGTAATATAACCTTCTCTAGGCAAGCAGCACATCAATAACCACACTGCAGTTGGAATGTCAATTCTGATGTTCATGTTGTAGCTGCATCTTTAAGCCAGAGCACCGTGAAGACAGCAATGCAATGGTAGTTTTCCATAGCTTGCAGTTTGCTACTTGAACATTAAGACATACAGTTTTAATGCATATTTCCTCATTTTATGTACTATTTTATCTCATTTCTGTTTGCATGCTTCAGTCTGCATTTTTAATGCTTTTTACTAGGCAAAAATAAGCCTTTCTAGCAGAAATTTCTAGAAGAAAACTTACATTTTCATTAATTTACAAGCTCATATATGTAAAAGAAAGTCTAAAAAGTATTCCCAGCATGCCATCCTGTCTCAATTAGCAACATTAAACACAGATACAACTGACACATAATCTTTGACACTGCTTCATTGTTTTTAGACATTCCCTCAAAATCCTTTTATATTATGTCAGAATCTCCTTATTCTTACAATAACTTAGATGTCCTAATTTCCATGACAGCCAAAAAATTGCTTTAAGCAATTATTTATGTGATAATTATTATTATTCATTATAAAGCTATTTATCTCCTGTTCAAACATTAACCAGATTAAGAAAAATGATACCATAAAAAGGACTCTTGCAGCTCATGGCCCTTAAACTCCAAGGACGTAAGTTATCCATACAGGAATATGCACTTCCCTTCCACTCTAGGCAGAAACTTATAAAAAAAGTGCTGCACGTCAGTCAGTTGCCTCATTTTTTCATCTGTTCTCACACACTGCGCAGCTCTCCCTGTATGGAGAGGGCCAGAAAATGGCTGATGTACCACTTTCAGGCTATACTCATGATTTCTCTTTTTATTGGTCTCCCTCAACTCTTGTGCATGAGTATATGAGTGTGTTCATAGTCTGTTCTGCTTTAATCTTACTACACTGGTGTGTGATTATTGCCATATGAAATGTAACTTGATACAGTACATAGCCAAATGATTATCAGTAATGATGTATAAAATATTTATTTAAAAACTTGTAAGACGAGGAATTCATTAGTGTAAAAAAATGTATGGGAATAAATTGTTAAGCTCTTTATTTGTGCCTGGACATTTGTGAGAGATAAAAAGGAATCCAACATGGTTTTACAAATCAGTTGGTCTAATTTGGCACTACAGTCATGCTGTGTACTTCTGTGCAATACTTTAGAGAGCAGTTAAAGTTATTCATATGTCTTAGTTGCATTTCTGTACTCAGATACATTGGGATATCTTTTATGCTTAAGTGGAGCACTGAATTTCCTGGGGTTGTGACACTTGGCTTGGGGGAAACTGCAAGAGCCTTAGCATACTTCTTGTGGTGAAATTACTGATTTACCTTTGCCTTAAAATAGTCTTTTGTACTGGATTCATCTCAGCTGATGTTAACTTTCTAAGGGCTGGTTATCTGGTCCAAACATGGTATCTAAGTTTCTTTTCCAGTTGGTGGAAAGAGAAGAGCAGAGGATGGGTTGTTCCATTTATTTTAGACACACCTATTTTAGGATTAATTGACCCAGACATTACTGTCTCTCTCCATTGATCTCAGAAGGCAGGCTCCTGGCTTTTGGGGAGTTGAAATGAAGTAAGATTCCCGTTGCTTCAGTATTAAAGTTTGTATTGAACCAAGTTCTGCTCTCAATTCCATGCATAAGAGTACGAGTGTATAGAGAGGTGTTGCATTGCCTCTACTCCAACACAACACGTGGGCCAGACCTGTTCTGGATGCCATGGCAAGGCATCAGCCCCGCACAGTGCCTGCCTCTCACCACCACTGATCAGGCTGGGCCTCGCACTGCTAATACCACCATGTGGTGCTGGCATCCCTTCTCCCAGTGTGACCGGAGCAAGTACACCTGTGTCTGTACCCAGTGTCCATGGAAAACACTGTCAGGTTTGGTCACTTAAGTGCGGCATGTTTGTTTGGGTTTTTTTTTACTTACACCTGTGTAAACAAAAGGAGAATCTGACCTGGTTCCATTTCCAACTCCTTGGTGTCAACAACTAGACTTTAAAATGTAATGTTTTTCCGCAAAAATGCAAAACTGTGCGTTTGAAACAATCAGATGAGTAATTTACTTCATCATACCCTTCTCCTCTTATCAGTTGAGATGCACCCAGTTTCCCGAGGAGATGTTAGTCTTCTTACTCCTGAAAAAGTCTCCACAGGCAACTCATTTTTTTACAGAGCAAATGAAGTTTAAATTTTTTAAGAATCTTCATTTCCTTTTTGTGGCAGAGCTGTAGGCAGTAAAACCATTCGTGCCCAGAAGCCATATCGTGGCTTCATACCGTGTGCTTTCCCATCCTGTCAGCTCGCACCTGGTCCACAGTACGTGGATTCTTCTACACGTTCTGGTCTTCGTATCTCATTAACTCTAGTGCTCTAAATGCATAGGCTGAAGACTGGATCAAAGTAAGGTCTTTTCGCAGAAGATCCCTCCATGTTAAAGGCCTGACACTGTTAGCTGGTAGGGTTGCGAAATACGGTTTTCTTAAGGTATTTGGAGTTCTGCTTTTCTGTAAAGGCTTTCGCTGACTTATCCAGTATGGACCTCTCTATCAACACTAGTGTTTCATTGCTCACAAGAATCTGGCAGCACAGGGAGTCCTGTACGGACATTTCTACCAGCCTAGGCAAGCTTGCTAAACATGATTTTTTTCTGCTTTCACGGAAGACTTTGGACTGTCATGTTTTCCATTCAACAGATACTTGTGTTCTCACCATGCAAGTCTTGGTACTTCCACTGGCTTTGCTATTCTTTGCTAATTCTTGGTTTGAAGCTCTTCTTACCTGATTTAGGTGACAGAATTAAGCAGTTTAAGCTGGCTAATTTAGCTAGGAATAAATTGCTATCTAAGATAACTATTTTAGGATGGGATGAATTGCCTTCTGGAAGTGCTTATCTGTATCCATTAATTATAGAGGCAGGCTAGATGACTAGCTTAAAACAAACATTTAACATTAAGATGGTTAAAGGTAAGTGAAATGAGTCCCACTCTTGTGCAGGAATAAATTAATTTAGACGATGGAAAAACAGAGCTCTGCCACTTAAGGCAGAACATTTTCCCTCTCACACTCTGTGGCTGGCCAGGAAATGCAGCCTGTCACAGAAACTTATCCCAGCAAGTCACTGCCATACATCTCATTTTTGTTGGTACAAGAATAATTCTGATCTTTTCTAAAAGAGCAGCAAAATGATCCACTTAAGAAAGATTCACTTATCTATCTGTAAATTATTTTCACTTGTTTAGTATTGTCCTTGGATTTCTGAAGTGGAATTTAGGAAAAGCTAAAAATTTACTTTTTTATTCTTCTGACTTTGTCTCACAATTTCCCCAGAAATCAATCTGTGTTCCTTCTTTGCGCTTCAGACTGAACATCAACGTGACTCCTTTTGTGAAATTAGAAAGGTTACTCACCTCTTTCTGTCAATTACTCCATCAGCAGCTCGGGTAAAAAATTTTCATTAATCAGACGGGAAGTTTATGATAACTTCTTGGCTAATGCTTACTAACTGTTTTACAGTTGAAAAGGACCTTTGGGGTGTAAAATATAGTAATATATTATAAAGGCTTTTTTGAGTTCTTTCTGCTTTCCTGTTTTTTAGGCGTGCTAGACAGTGACTCTCAATGTTTTTTTCAGGCTGCAATGTTATTTCAATAAGATCATGGTTCATATGGTACACTTTTACTGATTCAGTTAGTCTGTGGGACATGTTGCTCCAAACAATGGTATCCGATAAAACAAAACCAGATAACATTAAGTTTATTTGAATAAAGGTAGACTAATACCAACCTAAATCTATGCACTTTATACCTTTACACTTTGTTGCAGGAGAGAAAAATTCAGTGTTTAGTCAAAGATTTGGGGAGAGGAGTGTTTCAAAAACTAAAAAGTGCATGTGTGTAGACAGAAATCTGTCCTTATATGTATCACTTTGTCTTTCCAGAAGCACAACTATTGTAACACAGTTCCATCACTGAGAAGAGAAATCCTCATAAGTAACTATCCAGAAGACCCCTCCTGGGGCAAGAAGTATTGACATAAGATTTTGGTTTGCTTGTGGGTTTTATTTATTTAATTATTTATTTACTCGTGCTATTTTAAGTTTGATGTCTTAACTCTGTTTGGTTTTATTTTTCCTGGTTGTACCATGTGACCATTCTTAAAAAAAAATACTTTTGGCTTGCATTTTTCAGGATCCATTTAAGATTTTGTGTTGTTTATGAAACGTGGTGTAATCTTGAGATATTTTATGTGAGATATTAAAGGGGGCTGATTTTAAGAAGGTAGGACCTCACAACTTGGTATCATTTAAAAAAGCTAAGTTCATAAAATAACTAAAGATAATTGCTATAATCAAAAGCAAAAAAATCAGGATATCTGGTTATACCTTAGATTTGAAACACTACACAACAAGCGTTCTTTTTCTTTCTCTACTTTCAGTCAATCACTACAAATTATAATACTGAGCATGAAAAGTAAACTTAGCAAATTTTTTCAAGAGCTTGTATGGAACAGAGGACAGAGAAAAATAGTAAAATGTGGGCTGAGTTTTTCTTCTGGAATGTCTTAATTTTTGAGGTGAGCAGGAACAAAGTTAATCCAAGGGCAACAGAAGCCGAATTGAAAATGGAGCTTGAGATCTCAGCAATCACTGATCGTTTAAGAGAGACAGTCACATACATATCATGTGCGATACAATAATATATATGTAATATTAAGTATGGCAATCATTAAGAGATACTGATCCCGAGCCTTTTCCTTCCTAAGGCCCAAACAGAAGTTTCACATACCTTCAGCTGAAGTTGCCTATAACATCATTCAAGAATGATTAAGAAACCTCTACTCTTTTATCACACTTGCATAGCTCCTAGGTCCTCTTCCATCGCACCACAACAGCAGCAGGGCTGTGAGTTGAGGCTGGGGCACGAGCTGTACCATGATCTGATCTGAGGACAAATATGTACTTCTTCTTCCCCTAAAAGGTAGTGCAATACCTGAATTTATTTGCTGCTCTTTGCACTCAGTCCCGACCGTAGTCTGTGTGGACAAGGAGAAGAGTCTACTCCTGCAATGAAAAGATCTCCACCGGGAAATTTTTGTTCGTTCAGCTGCAGAGCTATTCTGTGGATCAAAGGTGTTACGGGGAGGGGTTACCATCATGCGTGCGCAGCAGCTGATCCCCTGGCATTCATTAAATCATAAGCCCAGTAACTTGTTAATTTGTTCCTTAAGAAAATAAAATCAGTGCCCCTGAAGGAACACTGGGAGTGAGGGCAGGAGAAACTTCTACTGAAAAGACCAGATGTGTTCAGCCTGCCTTTCCTTTTTCCATTAGATTGTCTAAAAGGCTTACGCTGGGCGGCTGAGCAGATCTTACACAAAGGCCAAACTAGCATACTAAGCTTTACCAGTGGCATGGGCTTGATCTTGCCTCCAGAAAGTTCTTTTTGAGCAGTAGGAGGGTCTGTCCCTTGACCTTCACAACAGGACCCAGCTCCAGAAAAAACAAAAATCCTTGTAAATAATCTCTATCATTTTGCCAGCTGCTCTCAGCACTTAATCTGTCTCTTAAAACTGAAAAATTACAGTTGCACCTGATGTTCCATCCTTTCAGGTCAGCTTTCACTCAGGATATCGATGTGCTTTTCTTGGCTCAGATTGGCTTCAGTGTTCATTTGTTCATTGCAGACGCTCATTTCATTTAAACTGCTATGAAGTGTCCATTCCTGCAATTGACTTCCCTGCACAATTCCCATTCAAAACAACGGGAAGTGTTCAGGTGAATTAATGGCGGTGTAGATTTCTGGCTCTAGGAGATTAGAAACCATTAATTGCTAAAAATAAGGGCTTCTACTCAGTTATACCTGAAATTATGAAGGGGAACATTGGGGGGAGGGGGCACAGTGTGCGTGGGGGTGGGGGTGTGTGTACTTTTGACAGAGTGACTGCTGTGAGAGCCATCCAACTGTGCGGTGTTGCTACCAACCCACCCTCTACTTTTCATTAAGGAGATTTCCCACACTGCAAAGTTGAGAAATGACATATAAATGAAGATGAGAAAATGCCAGCTGTATCCAAGTTTGCTAAATGTCTAGTACTAGCAGAACTTGTAAGGATATTTTCTCCCCGTTGTATTAAGGTCATGTACACAGCATAGCTAAATAGTTGCTTCTACATCCATTTGTCTGGTGAAATTCAGCTTTTCACCAATTAAAATCCTCCTTGCCTTCCTGCCTAAAATATGATGTAAGGCTGCACAGCACCATTTGTTTAAAATACGAAACAAAATCCTGGTCTGGCAAGGCCACGATCTGAAAGGTGGTCACTGCCCATTAAGAAAGTCTTCTCATTCCCATGTCTCTCACACTGTTGATGGAGCTTTTACCAGGAATAAAGCTATAGCAAGAGGTTGGGCTGCAGCTCTACTTTCTTTCAACCTTTTATTTATTAGTTCTGCTTCTTGACTTCTACTAAAGGAGGCATTTTAATGCCCTGCTAAAGACAAAACAAGCAGTCAGGCTTCTCTGTTCTGGCCTACCTCCAACTAGAAGACCAGATCTATCCAAAGCCTATGATTGTGCCTGGCCAAACTTAACACATCCACGGAAGTTTGTTTCAGAGACAATGCATGCATAATCCTTGACTGTATGGACACAGGACTATGCTTTCTCTTGCATACTGTCTGCAAAATGGAGTGCTCCAAAAAGGATGAATGAAGCTGACATGTAACAGAAACACAGAGCACACTCTTCCGGGGGAATTCCTGAGGCCAGCTCTAAAGGATGAGGGAAATAGAATTTCCACTTTGCATCTTGCTTTGTGCTAAAGATACTCACAATCTTCAGCAAAACCAGTTCAGAAGTTCAGAAAAACCAAAAAGGGAAAAAACGTTCAATGTTCTTTTTGGTGTTCTTTTTTCTTTTCTCTTATACTTTTTAAACTTTCTTCCCCACTCTACAGAGATATGTTAAGCTCTCTGAAACGATTCAGATGCAGATAGCCATCTTTAGGTCCTACAATATGTGAATGCCTCTGAGGAGCCTTATTTAAAGTGCTTGCAGAAGAAAGGGTTATTTTCACTGTCACTACCTGGATTTTTCATTATCACCTTTTTACTTAGATAGTATTGATTGAACAGGGCAGATACTTTGTTAAGAAAGTGTAAAGTCCACAGCATCTTTATCCTGTAAAATTTATACATGCTTAATTATACATTTTATATACAGCATTAATCAAATCAATATGTACCTTTTCTTCTTAAGACATCTTATACGTATTTCCTGTTTAAAATCTTTGAAGCCAGCTACAGGCCACTATTTTTTTTTAACTTCTCAGCCTTCTGATGAGCCCTTGTATACAAGGCAAGAGGGTTTTCCTGCAAGGCTTATTTGAACTTATTTTCCATGTATGATATACATTATTCAAGTAATGTAAAAGACTACCTGATCTGAACCAAAATCCTTGAGATGGAAATGATGAAATGCAGCTGCTTACAGTGTGTTCTATGTAAAATATGTAAATATGTGTTCTATGTAAAAATAAGAGAGCAGACAATAGGCCTGAATATTATGCAAAGAATACTGCACTACATTTTTAAAACGCTCATGTCAGAACCATATCTCTAAAGCATATGCAAGCTCAAGCAAAGAAGGTCGGGAGCATTCCTATAGGTTTTATTGTACTTCAGGTTAGTTTCTGGGAGAATGATATCTATCCATTGGTGGTCCAATCTTCCTTCCATTGAAATCAAAGTAAACGCTACCACTGACATCACTGTAAATGCTCCCATTGACTTTGTTAAGAGCTGAATCTGACTTAGTGCAGATAGGCTTATTGCAACGGGATTTTCATACAGTGACACACAGTTACTTGCAGATACGTGAGAGGGATCAACTTAGCTCAGTATTTGTTGCACATATTCAACAGCTTTTCAGACCTCTTTCCATAGACAAACTTCAATGCATACCAGACAGTTTACCAGATTACTGTGGGGAAAAAACTTGTTTACACAAGAGTGGCTTCCAGGACAGACTTTCTTATGTAGACAGCATGATCAGAAACTGTTCCTTTTCAGGATTTCAACCATAGCTATTTTCCACTTCAGCACACCAGGATGTTACTTCACCTCAGGACCTGCATTGTGAGCGGTGATCCAATAACCGTGGAAGGCCTGAGACTAGGCTCCATACCTCTTGTTTTGGGTAAGAAAGAGCCATTGTGCATGTGGACGTGAAGCCTGTGAAATTTTGCATGTGAACATTTAACACATGGATTAAGCTGGTTGGAGTGGACCAAGTTTGCGCACAGCTTTGCTGACAGTAGGAACATTGGGATGGAAGAGTGAGATACCCTGTTTATTGTTCATAGCAGCCACTTATAAATGTGACACAAGGACCAGTGCCAAAATCTTTAAGAACACAGTATGTGCTGTTGCTCTGCTTGCCCACATCCTTGATGACCAGCTCAGACCATGGTGATCTCGTGAAGTATTCAACCTTTCAAGATGGGCTCAGTCTCACGAAAGATCAGACACAGGCTATAGCGGTGCTCTCTTAAAAATATTGTTCCCCTCATCAACTTGCCTTTTTTTTCTATTTGGCAAACATAACTTTTTATCACCCACATTTTAAAATGGATTCATATTAATCTCATTATTTTTAATCAGGACTCAAATTTACTGTATGCAATTCCTTATGTCAGAATCACTTTGTCAGTGCATTAAAGTTAGCAGATTCCAGGCAGGACAGCTCTCGAAGAATGTTTGCTAGTCATCTGCATCAGGAAAGCTGAGATAAAATTGTTTAATATTATAAGTCCTACAAAAATCTGCTGTTTGTCTCCATAAAATGTGTTCTTTTTAGTGACTTGTGTTTGCTGCTGTGGCTAATGGGAATCACTGAGAAGTTATCTGCATTATAACTATTTTAGCCCTAGTAGAGGAGGTTAGAGAGAATAAGCATTGTGAAAATGCTATGGAATGATATTTGCACTCTTATTTCCTTAGCCAGGCTTCTACCGATGAAATTTGGAAAGAGTATGACCTTGTGGTGTCTTATTTATCTTTAGTATTAGTTCTATATCTCAAATTTCTGGCCTTCAAAAATACCGAGATACCCATTATTATCCCAACTTCAGTGTCTGGAAGCGTGGACGCCTCTGAAAATAAGAAAAACTGAAAGAACACTGCAAAGGAAGTTGAAGCAGAGGGCCTCTTGATATTTGTTCCCAGCACAGGACTTAGCCAGAAAACCTGGATTTGCTCAATTTCTTAAACTCCTTTCCCTAAATATACTTCACTGAGAAAGATAGATTACTGGCAGAGGCCTTGCTTTGACCCCAGATGGCCTTCTCATGCTCTTGTAAAACTACCAAGATCATATCTGCCAACATTTCAAATTCAGAAACCTGTAATTTTGGCAGATTGATTTGATTCTGCTTCCCCTCAGTCCTGGGGAGAATCCCTTGCCCTGGCCCCATGGGACACAGGAGTTTTCTCACTCCAAGCACTCAAAGGAGACCCTGGAAGGCCCCTGCAGCTTCCCTGGTCTATTGCAATGCCAGGGTGTGGATTAACACACCTACTGATCCTGACAAATCTCAGGGCTTGAGCCAAGACGACACAAAATGGGCATCAGTCAAATTTAAAGTATCTACATTTGAGGTAACTACCCCAAGTTCTCTATTAAGGACAGGGATAGTCACTTTTAAAACGTGATTCCTCTGACCTATTTTAGGTACCTTAATTGGTCTGAGATGGTTATTCCAAGCCTCTATGTTGCTTACTAAATTTGGTCAGACAAACTACAGGCCAATTATGTCCAGAGCAGAAGAGGAGTCTACAGAAAGTAGACATACCTTGCTAGCTTCAATGCACTTTTTCCACACGGACAGAAGTGGTTTGGGGACCACATTGGTTGCATATTGGTAACTCACTGGTTTGAGCAGCAGAACAGGCAGAGCTAGGGTGGTAAGCCCTGCAGGTGAGTGAGCTGTTCTTTATGATATCAGACTCTAGTCTTCAGTATGGAGAAAAACAGAAAAAGCAAAAGAATTGTAGACAACTTCTAAAAGCCTTAGTCTACTGGACAAAAAGCAGGAAAAGTGGTTTTAAGCCAAGTCGAGTTTGGGGACATACGCAGAGAAGTCGCCAGACTGGGACCAAACTGCAGGTCTGGTGGGACAGCACACTGCTTCAGCATCTGTTACTGTAGCCAGATAAAGGCCGAAAAATAAAATGGTTTACAATAGAGAAAAGTTACATTCCTGGGGGTAGAAACAGTAGAAGGAAAATGTGACAAATACTGTTGAGCCAATCTTTTTTTGGTGAAGATAGCAGTTGCCACAAACACGTACTACACGCATTTGGCAACAGAGAAGCCAGATTCATCTAGCAGCTGCCAAATATCACTCTAACTGGAGCTACGAAAAGTACTGAGAGATTAGCTTCAGGCATTGCTGCACATGTGAGGTAGGTTGTGCGTGAAAACCCAGAGGGGCAATTATTTACCTTTCTTTCACAGCATTTTCCCCTTTTTGAGACCCGCATTACTTTGTTTTCAACTGAAGAAAAAAAGAAGCATCTTCCATGAGGCATGCTTTTTGCTCTGTATGCTGTCACGTTCCCATGTGTGAAGACATATTATCTATTTAGTAGTCCCAACTGTAACACCTGCTGCCACCCAGACAGTATCAAGGGGACTAACAACACTAAATTGCTCTCTCTTCGTTGCTGTGGTTGTTAGGTATATTCATATGCCTAATTATTGAGTTATAAACACAAAGAACTTCTCTGAAGGAAGATACCTTGTTCCATGCAAATATTAGCAATTTAGCTGTTCTGCCTGTAAGAGTGTGTAGTATTAAGGCTAGCCCTGAGACACTGACAATTAAACACATATCTTCGTTTGTCTCCTGTAAGTCTTTTTTAAGTTTTAGCTACAAAGACACGATTTGGTATCAGTGTTTATTGCTGGCAAGTGCTTTTTTTTCCCTTTTCAGTTTTTAAAAAGCATAATAAGAAAGCCCTTGAAAGGACCAAAGAAGAGAGGCCTGGTGTAACAGGTAGATGTGTCGCAGGTGGAACACCATAACCGCAGGGACACTCAGCAATGCCAAGGCGAAAGCATTAGGATGCGCCAAGGTGCCTAAACTCAACTGATAACCCAACAAATGGCACAGGTACGTGGTTATGCTAAGGCTGAATTTAGCAATAGCACAGCCCTATTCAGTAAGGAGTGGAAAGGCGTGGCTGCAAGCCATCTTTCTGAATTTATAATTTTGGGACTGAGAACCACCGAATTGCTGAGCGAAAAGCACTCTGAGCCACTGTAACACCAGGAGCCCGGACAGACAGGCTTCCACCCTATCTGTCAGTGCTGAGTTTTGTACATCTAGAAACATATGTGGTCATCCCAGAATTGCTTGGACTGATTTAAGCACCCAGTGAAATATCCAGGTGTCAAATAAAGACTGGCAAATCATAGCAGGCAACTGGGATCCCAGTCAGGTGGTGACCCCTGTTACCGAGTCATAAGGCTGCAGTAACAGCCTGTGAAGTCGATAGCAAGGGTAAATTAGCAGTCTCAGATCCTATTCTAGTTAAAAGCGGCCAGTTCTAGCCTGATTAAATATGCGATGTCACAACAGCCAGTGTGATGACACAGAATGTAAATCAGGGTAAAAAAGTCCGTAAAAGGCCAATCCTTTTTCTGTTCTTATTTCTGTTTTCTGATTCTTATGTACTGCTTATTGTAGCATTTAACATGTAAAAAAAACGCTATCATATCCTTAATTTTTTTTTTTAAATAGCATATACGATAGCAATGGCATTGCTAGTGATAATATTTATTACATTTTAGATGATGGCAGTCTTATTCAGCTATCGTCAGCATTATATCCCACAAATTCAAACCTCCTGACTGCCTTGGGGACATCTTTTTACCTTCATCCTTACAATTGTGTGCTGCGTTTCTACAGTGCTTATGCCTGAGATTTCTCAGGCTTTTTAAGTGGAATTTCCTCTGTACTTTGCATTCTTATTTATTCTCTCTCTTCTTTCTAGCACAGTAGTGGTCAGACCAGAGGATAATGAAGATTTGGCTCGAACATGATGTTAGTTCAGTGAAAGATGATTAATAGGAGATGTTGGAGAGGGCTACAGACAACTACGCAAAACACTGTATTTTCCACAAAAGATTATATATCAACATCCAGAGTTTGTTCAGGAAATTTTGAAATTCATTTTAATTTTTTTTAAATTCTCTTAATGTCACCCCAGATGAGATCCATGTGATCCACACATCCTCCTTTCTTCCACTCCTCTTATTCATCATCATGACAATAACAATTTCTCTTTCATACTGGTTTAGAGGAAAAACAGCTTGATTCACTTTTGCGTGGGTGAAGGGAACGACAAGTCAGAGATGAGTTTTGCACTGGGCCGTGAGTTCTGAGGTAGGTCTGCAGTTTCTGCTACTTTTTGTCACCAGAATGTGAAACATGAAGTTTTGATGTGGCTTCTGTGAAGATTGTGCATCCTCTACTCCACATCTCCTCCTTCTCTCCAGCAGTTTCGTGGATTCAGAGCACTAGAGATATCATGACAGGTCATAGCCATGTTGAGGGAGGTGATCTCGTAGGCAGAGGCGCACAGATCTCATATCACACTGAGAGGTTTAAATATCAAGATGGAGACCTTGAAGTGGATAAACGTGGCAATTTGCTTCACTAAGCAGACATTCTGTCGTATTTTCCCCCATGTGGAGCTTTTTCAGGCCATACGGCTTAATTTCTAGGTCTGAGTTGCAGTAAAGCAGCCTGGAGGTCACTAATGCAGGGATAACTGTATGGTATGATTACTGTGCTGATTGCCACATAGCTGTGACTCCAAGGGAAAGGAGGGAGCAACATGGCTTTTTGGACATATAGTAGCATCAAGGAATCAAAGCGATCTGAAAGCTATAGAGGGTTTTCCCCAGATACTTATGTGCCAGCTTGAAGGAAGAGTTTATTTAGAAATAACTAGACTCTCTTACTTACTATTAATATAAGGAGCACCTACAGCTATTAACATAGAATATGAAAAGATAAAAGTATTTGTCTTCCTTTTTTCATATTATTTTTTGTACATTTTTCAGAATTTTGTGTGCAATCTATTTTTGCTTTTCTCATCTAGCAGGTACATGTTCTCTTTTTAATTTTGTAGGCCTTAGATACAAACCAATATGAGGAAGAAAATATTTTCTCTGCTTTTTTTTCCCACTGGGAAAATGTGATTCCCCAAACCATAAATATTACTGGGAAGTTTCAGTCACTTATAGTATTAATGATATATTTTAAAGACATTTATGGCCATCGCAATGATTGGACTGCATTCCAAAGTTGACAACATCCTTTCATAATTTGCTTTCAAGAAGTTAAGCATGGTAAGATTTGCGAAACCTATTCTTCCAAAGACTTAGAGGAGGTGGACACCAAATGTCTGAGGCAGACAATAATCTTCCACATGACCTAATATCCTGTGGCTGTTTATTTTTTGCAGAGAAGAGGGAAATTTACTAATTGATTGTAAGAATGCAGTGAGGATATGTATAACTTGTAGAGTCCCATTCAGTGCAGCTGGGAGTCTTGATCAGGATGTTTTGACTCATTACTCTGGGCCTTCATCAGCTGATGGAACTAATTTTTTTTTTTCATCAGCTGATTAAGATTCAAGATAATGAGTCGAAACATGCCAGAAGTAATTCCCTTCAGGACTGGAGACAGGATGTTAACTTCCATGCACATGCACACAGAAGCATAGCCTCCCCAGGTTCATTTAACCAGTGAAAAAAAGAGAGGGTTTTACATACACATAAGAATAAAAAAAAACAACCCCAAACTAGAGGACCAAGAAGACCGTCATATTTCTAGCAGAATAGGAAACAAGACAGGTAAAGGAGCAATAGCAAAATACAGAAGGGGGAGGAATTATTGCATGTGGATCAACAAAGAACCTGGGGAAACATAAATTCCAAGTATTTCGGGGCTTATTACTAAAGCAACAAATATTCTTCAGAATCCTTTTGATCTTTTTTTTTTTTCCCCCCGCCTTGAAGCAAATGTACATAAGCTTAAAACCATAGAAGTTTTTTTGCAGCAACTTTTTTGACTTCCTTTGAATGTTTGCTGTGCTGCTGAGCATTGACTTTGACAAAGGAGATCTTTCCGTTCAGTTTGAAAACCTTGGCTGTCGATATATACAAATGCCAGTATATGCTTCCTATTGGGAAACATTTGAAATATTTCCTTCCTCTATCATTGAATGTGCAATTTGAATGGGGTACTTTGTTTGTTTGTTTGTTTGTTTGTTTGGCAGGGTTGTGCTTTTTAAGCAGGAACAGTGAGGGGGAAGGGAGATGGGAAGGGACAAGCAGGACTTGTGCCGGGGTTGTCGTCTGACCAACAGTTCAGTGCTCAGTTACAGTTAATGGGGTGAAAAGCTGTGATAAGGCATGTGATCTGAATAGTTAATGTACTATTCCTACAGCTCGCCAAATTCAGGGCTTCCCAAATGTGGTTTATTATTCCAGAGTTGAAAAAGGAGTAGTCTCACGATACAAGCCAAGCTTTTTTAACCTATCCACAGAAATGTCAGTATTATTTTAGCAAGTGATTCATAATATCTGTAATACAAAATCTTGTATTTTGTATATTGCATTTTATAGAGTAACTGGCAAATTATAGTATAGCATAAACTGAAAGTTAATGATTTGTACTGCGTATCATGGCTGTGATCCCAGCATCTTCAAACCACAAGGACTGGAAGTATGTAGCAATTTTAAATGCAAGCCTCTGTTACCAGAAAAGAGGCTGAACTCTTACATGTATGATTAAGGATCACTTCTCCCTGCAGTTCGCAGCTGATCTTCATGTTTCTAAAATAATCTTCTTGCTGGAACACTTTGTTACAATCGCATACAAGGCTTTGGAAAAAGGCAAAGTGCCGCAGAGCTGAAAACGTTTATTCTTTGCTTCTTTCCCCACCAATATATCTATCCTGCAATGGCTTCTAAACTGTCAGCTTCTGCAGACTCTATCAGTAGGTATATTAGAGAGCAGGAACTACTACTATTGTGTAATTTACAATGCGCAATTGAAGCAGAGCAACTGTCATACAATCTATAAAGACCTACTCATAAGCGTCTTCAAAGAGGGTCTTAATTGCTGCATGATTTACTATATGGAGAATACCTTCTCTTTTGTGTTTGGAAGTATTTTGCTGCAGGAGAAACCTTTTTAGCCAGGCTTTTATAGGCCAGTCTTTGCGTTGGTAGCATGCATTTACTAGCTGTATAATTGGTGGCACAGTTCTTCTATCATAAACATTGTTATCAGTTAATTAAACTTGAAATGGAGCTTTGTTCCACAACATGTTTTGTCAGATTGTTTTCCTTATTTATTTATCATCATAAAATTTTATTTTATGACTGGCAGCTTCTCAGCCCTCCAATAATAATATAAATCAAAACAAGATTTTAGTCTTCATGCAATTTCCTTTTGGTCTCAAAATATGAAACCAGATGTTTTTGGCATGCTAAAGATGCTTTTCATCTTTTTTTAGATTCTTTCAATGCAGTCAAAGTAAATGCATTTTTAAAACCAACTTATGAAAGTTAAATTTCCTTTGTTCGCCTGGGTGTAGTCTGGTTTGCATTGATGCAGCAGCAATGAGAGACCTTCCAGATAACACACAGAATGCCATTGAAGAATTACACATGTGTGTCTCAAACCTCAGACAGCAACAGGAATTGTATTAATAGCAGATCAGTAGATTTATATTATAATTTAAAACATTATGAACTCTTTTTTTTTCTTTTTTTTTTCCCTTTTTTTTTTATTTTCTAAAGGGCTTAGCAAGCATCTAAAGGAAGATTGGACTACAGGACAACTGTGTATCCTGCAGTCTTTATACAGTAAGTGGCTAACCTACAATATTTGTTCACATATCTAGCAGCCTTTTTCTGAGTTGAAACAGATTTTTTTTTATGATGCCCTAACGAATTGTCATCAGTATTTCCTTTAAGCAGTGAATCCTTTTTCAGCAGACATTAGATCTGAGCCTAAGGCTATTACTAAAGGACCTAAACATTCCCAGGTGGGCCCCTCTTCAATAATAACAGCAGCCTTGAAGGGATTTACTGATACTGTAAGGAATAAGAAGTAATAAACAGGAACTGGAGCAAAGTGGGACAGTCGTTACGAACATTTGCATGCCAGTCCTTCAGAATCCTCTGTCCTATCAAAATAATTTCTGGTTTCTAAGCCCTGAAAGCAAATGGAAAGGCTTTGGCATGCTTGTGCACAGTGGTGTGTTCCGGGGTGGTTTTGTCTGCTTTACAAGCTGGGACTGCAGACCTGCTTCTCTACATCAGCCTCCACCTCTGAACTCAGTGAAAGAAGCAAGCAGACATTTGCCATTAACCCTGCTCTGGTCTCAGGCGTTAGAAAAATAAGTTGTATAGTGAGACTAAACATACTCAGCCCCACAAAACTGTGAGTGAATCTGAGCGCTGCACAAATTACAGAAGAGATGCACATTTGCCTGGTTGTGGCATCTGTTAAATCTCTGAGCCTTGTTTATTCAGGAAAAATAAGTTGAGGAAGAGATATGTTACCGAAAAAGAAAAAAAGAAGCCTGCAAAATTAAATTAAAGTAAATGTTATCACTCCAGCTGGTCACTTTATTTACTTGTTCAGAATTTTTCTTTTCATTTTTGGTGAACTTTTTTTCATATTTCTCTCATTTGTTTTGGGGTTTTTTTAAATCAAATGAGGACCTGTAAAAAGAGACATATATGAAATTTACTGCATAAATGTGGTGTTTTTACTGTTTTGAAAGTATATCTTGACTCCTTGCTTCAGTGTTTTTCCTGTTTGCATTTTTGAATGGTAAAAGACAATTAAGAGATAGGTCTAGGGTAAAAGTGGTTGAGCTTCCAAATAGCACTTACCCAGAGGAGACAAGACCAATGTGCAAGTACTGGGGTGTAAATTGGCAAAATTTGGTCAGGAGCAAATCCAGGGCTGTTTGGGAGGGATATTTTTCTTTGACCTTGGCAGAAACTAGGGAGGAAAATAAAATAATCACATTTTTAGGTGTTCAGCTCCTCAAGATTGGAGATGAAACATCCCAGTGACCAAAGCAAAAATGCAGCTGGCTGGGAGTGGGTTAATTAACAGGAACAAAATAAGGAGAAGTGAAAGAGAAGGTCAACGTGGACAGAGTGGCAGTTTTCTAAGAGCTTTGATTTCCAGTGCTTTTATACAAAGGATAACATTTAAATAAAGCAGTATTTAGTGACTGCTGCATCTCTTATGCAGAACTACACAATCCTCCTCTTCTCCCCTGTAAGAGTTGTGTGGGCACTAAGTTGTTTTACTTAGAAAAGTGCTTGTAAGAAATTGGGAAGAGGCATAACTGTTTTGGGGAATTAAAGTAAAACGTCTGTATGGAAGCAAGGTTGGATGGTTTCATAATGTGAATACTGGAGAGGCAGCAGGTACTTCCTGGCTTCTGGCTTTTCTTTGCAATGGAGAAATGTGTCCTTAGAAATGGATGGAAACAAGAAACACATGACTACCTTACTCTGCATGAACCTTCAGCTAATTTTCCATGGACCACGGGCCACGACCAGATCATCTACCACCCTTAGAACAGCTGGAACTACTTTATTGTTTACTTTTTTGTTTCCTTCAAAAAAGTAACTGCATTAGATATCATCTATGTGACTGCAAATGATGAGTAAGCAGCTTCACTGACCGTTAAACTTTAAATCTTTTACTCATCTTTCCTCTCCCCACGGTGTTGTTGCCCTGTACAAGTTCCACTACTGAACCAAAGGAGCCACCAGCATGCAGACTGCAGATATGAGAAGCTCTTCCTTTTCCCATGTTAAAATGGGAGAATGTTTGGATATATAGGATACCTTCTAAGTGGTGGTACAATGGCCTTTTTTCAAGCTAATCATGGAGTATGAAATAAGAAGCAAGGAGTGTTGCTTACATCTTTTTGCATGGGGTTATTTACATCTTTTTGCATACATCACCAACCTGTATAGCTTTATTTGTTGGAGTGGTTACCTTCTGCTTCATTTCAAGGTTTCACAGTCCTTACCTTGTTCCCCTGGACTCACTGCAATACCCCGTGCAACACTGTCCTTTATCTAGGCCAGTGAATGACATCATAATTTGACCCTATATTTTAATATGCAGATCTAATCAAGTACAACCTTGGGTTTGGTCATTACTGTAAAGAAATTCCTGTAGGGAAGACGGCTATGGGTTAAAGCCATTGAATGGCTGCAAAACCTTCAGAAAGAGTTTGCTTAGTTTATGAAATGTTCCATTAAACTCTTGCTAAATACACACTGTTGAGATTTGACATTAACCACTTTCATTCATCATAATAAACACACAAATTTTCCACTTGGAGTATCAAATCTGATTTTTTAATAAGAAACAACTATGTTTATCACAGTTTTCTGAATGCATCGCTCAGATATCAGACTAGATTCATAATGTTTTGATATTGTCCAGAAGATGTATGTTTTCTTTCTCTAGTCATTTTTTTTTCCATTTTGCAAAAGTCAAATAACACTTAACAAATACCTCCTGCCACGTGGTGGTAGGTCAGATACCTGTGTTATATAAATCTTTATGCTGAGAGTTTATGACATTTTAAACTTAGAGCTTCATTCAACTTGACGATTTTGGCAGCAGCCAATTATGACATTAAACAGTTCACAGAACTTAACCTAAGACCTAAAATTATATAATTTTTGTAATGACTGATTCGCACCTCTCCCAGTTCATTTAGAGCAATTCAGTTCAAAAGTCTTACCCTTCTTAATTACTCCCTTTTAATTTGAAGCTCCAACGTCTCTCTTTATTTCTCTACTGTATCTACTTATTAGAAATTATCAATTAAAAAAACCTCCAGGCTTATAGGAGCTATATGACTGTCCGTATACTTGCTATTGGAGTAAAAGAATGGAAAATTGTTGCTGTTACTATAAAGGCCAAAGACTGAAAAGCACTTTTTTTTTTTTTTGGGGGTGTATTATATTATTTAAAAGTGACAGAAGAGTTACTGCAATTGTGCATTCTCAGTATGAGAACTATGAGATTTCAGTAGATAGAAGACGGAGTTTGATGTTGCATACCTCTATAAAATCCTCAACGCTGGCTGATGCTTAGGCCTTTCCTCACGGTACAATATCCTCCCCGTTTTCCTCTGTCCTCCTGGAGACTCAGTGGCTCTAAAAGGCTGTGCTGGACAAGCAGTTGAGCTGAAAAGAGCAAACTTCTGCAGGTCACTTAGAGTAGATCATCATGTCTGAAGTGCCCCTGACAAAAGTAAATGGTTAGAGGGAGTTCTGTGTAGGAAAGTAAATCAATGAAGAAAAATTTTCTGAAACCACAGAAACAGTGAAACTGAAAGATTTGCTTGAAATTGGGAGCTAAGGAGGAGGGTTGGAAAGAGCAAGCTATAGAAGAAATGGGGGCAGAGAAAAATGTACAGTTTCATGAAACTTGGAGCAACAGCACAAGACGAAGAGAGAAAAAGAGGTATGCCCCAAATTAGAAGAGGCAGAAGCTGGAAAGGGCTTTTGTGTACCACTATAGATTTACCTAGCCCTCTCTTCTGAAGCTTAAATTCACCCCTCTTTTTCTGAACAGTGCACATTCAGATTCTGCCAAAACAGATGGAGTTATTTCCAGTAATCAGGTTTTAAAACCAGGTTTACCATAAACAGTTTATATGGCAATGTATAGTTTTGTTATAAAACAAGCTGCACAGAAAAGATGATGTACAGGTAGCTTGTTAAAAACGTAGCAGGAGTTGTAACGCTTTGCATCCTGAAGTAACAACTTTATAGTTCTTGCTTTTCACATGTGCTTCAATTGGATTTGAAACCTGGTTTGAACATCTGCAGCGCACAGTTTGGCAGATCTTGGGTAAAATATATTGCATCTTGTTTAAAATAACGCAGTGTCTTGAGTACCTGGGAGGCATACTGAGGAGAGAGAAAACCCTCCTTGTTAAATATTTACCACTTGAGTGTTGAACATCTGCAATTAGCTAAGAATGGTGATGTCAGTGGACATTTCCCAAGGTTAGCTGCCTCAATATTTGTACAGATGTAATCTGAAGTCCTTTTCTCGAGAAGAGGAACACATCCAAACTCAACAAATTGTCATTGACAAATGACCACGGCAGTCTAAGGATAAAAGAAGGGCAAGTATTCAATAGAGAAAGAGAACATGAACATGAACATTAACAGAATAAACCTGACCTATTTAGTGTGTTTAACCCTCTGTGATTTCTCAGACTCGGATTATTTATTAGCACATAAAACTGGGGATTTTTGGATGATTCTCACAATTTAGACACCAGACAGCTGCGTTTTAACTGAGGGTGGGTTTTTTGGTTGTTTGTGGGTTGGTTTGGGGTTTTTTTCCCTGAAAGGGTGAGGAATAGTCTGTACACATTAAGATGCAGCATTAGGATTGGGTGCTTTCCAGGTGGCATGCCACTCTGTGTTAAACGGCTCAATTAGTGAGTCTCTTTCTATTTTGGTTGCATCAATTTTGCCAACCGTACACTTTATTATGGAAGGGACAATGCCAAACTGCCCCAGCCTCATGGCCCCCACTGCATTGCACAGAGAGCCAGGACACGTGAATACGAGGGGGGAAAAAGACTGAGTTTTTCGTCACCGCCTGATAGCGAGAGGCTCAGTGTGGGCTCAAGACACTTGTTCCTGAAGGCTGTTGGATGAGCAGCAGAGGTGATCTCTGGAGGGCTCACCTAGGCACGGCGCCTGCTGGGCTAGAAGGAAAGGACCAGCCATGGCTCCAGGTTGTTAAACAAGAAGAGACAATGCAGGGGCAAAGCGATGACGGTGCCAGTCCCTACAAAAACAGACCTGGTAGCCTAACAATGAGAATCAGGTTTGGAAACATTTCTAGCCAGAGCCCTTCATCCCAGTGGAAAACTGGGTGAAGAAACCTAGTTCATTTAAATTAGCGGACATAACCACGCCACTCCTCCTCTGAGCCCAGCCTGTACGAATTTTCGCGTTTAGTTGTCAGCAGAAGAAAATTAGACCTCTGTTTTTTGATGACAGTTTGCTGGTCAACCAGACGTAGGCAGACAAGGACAAATGAGAAATCTACGTGGTGTATGGGGAGTAGATGTGTTTCAGATCTCATAGCTCTAGAGTTCAAGCTTGCTGCAGTTACCAAGTCTATTAAGGAACATACAGAGAATGGCTTTTTCTGTTTGGAGGCAAGCTCGCGAAGGCCGTTGCCTGTTTCTGTAATTCGCAGAATCGTTCACAATATTAATAATGAATCAGTTTTGGCATTTTGTCAATCATGCAACGTAGCCATTTTTAACTTGCTAGAGCTTCAATGCCTACCTTTTTTTTAATGGTGTTATTAAAAAAAAATTAGACATATTTTAAAATTTTAATGTATTTAAAGTGTTAGGGCAACTCCTGTTTAAATCTGCTTTCTAGAACAAAATTGAACAAAACAACAGCAACAAAGAAGAAACAAAAAAAATATGAAAAAGATAAAAGAAAAGAAAAACAATTTGTTCCCTTCATTGTTTGTTTGTGGAAAACATCTTTTGCCAAACTCCTTAGAGAGAGTACTGAACACTAGTCGTCAAAATGCATATATATATCTCTTTATGTTATTAAATGCATAGATGTGTATAAAACAAAAGATTCTTATAAATCACCACTTTTGATCAAATTTCCAACCATTTGCTCCACAATATTTCCCTATACCACCTATGAAAAGCTTGTGTCTCAGAATGTCATGCAGTATTTCTTCTCATACAAATAAAGTGATTTTTGTCACTGTGCATAACTGTTTGTAATATAAAACTCCAAATTTTTAAATGTCAATAGGGGTGATGATTTCATGAAAGACTGCACGAGACTGCCCATTGACTCTATTGACAGAGAACCAAGTCTATAGAAACATGTATCTGTGGGATGAAATGCTGAAAAGAAGGCAAATTTAATTGTCTTTTTTTTTCAGTGTTGACTGTTTACGTTCTTTCCACTGAAGCTCAGAGTAGTTAGCAGTCTATGTAAACATGCATTTATTCTTAAGGCTTATATTTAATACACTTAAGAAAACAACCTGAATCTACAGTATATTTAGTAGACAGTACTGTTATTGGACAGTAGCATTGTAACTGATGATATTCAAGAGTTTTTTCCCCAGCTATCAATTTTTAGGGAAAATGGGGGAAACCCAGATATTGTGCTAGTGACAAAACAATATGCAGTTATTTGAGGGGGGAGGGTCCCTTTATTAGAAAGAAACATACTTTAATTAGAAGAAATATGTTAATTTCAATAGCATATTCTTCATATCTCTGCCCCCAAAAATCTTTGCACACACCTACATTCTTTTTATGGACAGTACAAAGGAGGATAATAGATGCCTATAAAAGTAACTAGTGAAATTCTGCATTAGGATAATCTGTCACCCATTTCCATTTTTTCTGAAGAAAGCAAGCATAATCAAAAGCCTAAATGACAAAGAGTTGACAGTAAGATTCTGTAGTAAATGATTCCAGAGTCGCTGGCCTGCGGAGATGCTGAAGAAGTCCCCAGCAGACCTGATTAATTCCAGTTTCTCCAGCTGCCAGGGGAGCAGAGGCTAAGCAGTTTCACAGAGAGGAGCCTATTACCACTACTAGGCTGAAATAGATCTAATCAACTCACAGCCGCTCAAAAGAAAACTTTACAGGTTTAGCTCACTAAGGCAGTGCTTTAAAATGATGACTACAAAGGATCATGGGAGTCTGAAAGCATTTAGTCTTTATTGCAGCTCAAGGAAATTTTCTGCTGTGGTTAGGCCATGCTAATTTACTGAACATGACAATGCCTCCCAGATTGTATGACATCATTTCAATAATGGCCCTGGTCCTCTTAGCTAAATATTTCTACTACTACTTTTTAAATTCTAAATACTTCGTTTATTGAAATGCCATCTAACTTGGGATTAATTAGGTTTACCATTCCAGATCTATGGGCTAGCCTTCTTTATCATTCAATTTGAATGATGATGCTGCATAATTTGTCGTGGCAATGACAGAGAAAATATATTTATATTATTTTTATATTTTTTTTATTATTTTCAGAGAGTAAACTCTAGAAGTACTCTGCACCTCCACTTTAAATTTTATGCCAGTTGTGGACTGCCTCAAATATTTTACCGGGCTTCACAATTTTATGGGTTTGAATTATTTTAAGAACAAAAATTCCAACAGATTGGATTTCACTTATTTTGACTGACAACAATTATACATTCAAAACAAAAAACCTTCAAAACTTTCTTATTTCTTTTGTTCATCCTTTCATTTGTCGTTGGTTTTTTTTGAATCCTCCAGTCCCCAAGGAGAATGTCAAGGCAAGAAAAATACACGTGTAGTTTGTTAGATTAAGAAAATAATTCCATCAATCTCAGGATTCAATTGAAAAACCTTCCTTAACAGATAAAATCTGCTTTTTTAAAAACATCAGTATTTGAAAACTCCGAGCATAAGTAGTTGTATGATACAATACTGTAAAGATGTAGTGCAATGCACACAATGTGCAAGGCAGTTCTTTAATGATGATAATACATTAATATTTTGACCAGCCTCCCAAGTGATTTAAGGTGGAAGCAGAATGGCATTTGGAAAAAAAAAACACAAGTCACTTGTGACCCTGATGGGGAGGGAGGGACAGTGAACAAGCAGCAGTGAATCAGGTTGGAGGCTGGAATCCAGGACTGGGAGCTGAGGGGTTGCTGGAAGCTGCCACCGGCCCAAATACAGCCCAACTCGCTAATCGCGGGGCTACCAGCTGCTCTGCGCGTGGCTGCTTTTGTGAAATAAGCTTGGCACTTGCAGTTCGTGGCACAGTGGAAAAGTGCTGTGTGCTGGAAGTAGCATCATTCGCATTCATTTTAGCAAGGGGCTAAAGGACAACAGAGATTGAGCTCTCCCTACCCCAGGAACACAATAGATGAGATTTAAGATCTCACAACTGCAAAGCTCCCAGGAAAAAAAAAATAATGAAAAGCTGGAAACAGAATGAAACTTTTCAGTCTTACAGCACTTATTGCATACAAGAAACATATCCAATGTATCTTTCAACCAGCGTAAAAATCGGACATTCATCTATCTACTACCAGGTCTTTTTTATTCCGAAAACTGACCTTTTGGGAGTTAACAGGGGGAAAAAAGAAACTGCTTGCGACAACCCAGTGATCCACTGCACATATATGAAGACTTGACTTAAAATAAAAGGAGACAGAAGGATTTATTCCACACAGAGTTTCTTGCATATCTTTTAAAACTATTTTAATAAGTTACAAGACAAGTGCCACAAATGAGTGTAGGACATTCATTAGCAGCAGCAGTTTAAGTAATTTCTGGAAGTGAAAAAAACCTCAAACCCCTCCTTTATTACTCATTCTTCTTCTCACAACATTTCTGGAAAAAGGTAGGGAAAAGAGTGTTGTGCAGCGCACTTTGGACACTGAATTGCAGTGGGAACACCAAACAAGACAAGGATCCATTTTGTCAGAGTCCAGGCAAGTTGAAATGAGAGACAGTGGAGCACTGCAAATAGCAAAGGGTGGGCAGTATATCTGTAATTTGTAGGTAGCAGAATAATTTAGGTAGGTAGGAGTGAGAACAGCAGGGCTTTTAATGTCCTCAACTGAGTCAGTTGACCTGGGTAGGTTGGCTGTAAGAGCTGGAATGGACCAGAACCAAGAACAGGAAGAGACTTGGGATCTGCATTGAACAAGAATTTCAAGCATACAGCAACATCCCTAATGAAGGTAAAGACAATGAGATGAAAACGTTACCCAACCAGGACAGCCTGTTGATACTCGAAGTTGCTGAGGTTGCACGAGTGTTAAAGCAGCGAGGACAGGAGTTGGTATGGACAGTAAAGTTTCTCTATTCTACTTCTAACAAGAAATATCTATAAACTGGGAATGCTACTAACTATCCTTTTTGTACTCTATTAATCGTTACCCCTACTTCATTCTTTTTTTCCTATTTTGCTAATTTGAGCTCCTCCTGTATTTTAACCTGGCCTTCTCCAAGCTCTCTGAAAAGCATTCCTATTGATGCTACAGTGTTAGGAAGACACTTTGAGAATTCGTATTTCTGCTTGTGTTAGTGGCCTCTCAAAAACACTCATTGCAGAGTTAGACTGATGACCATTGAGGAGTCCTGTTTCTTCTCTGCTCACTGTAATTAAAAGGTGACCAATGCTCCTCATGCTGCTCCAACTTGCACACTCCCAGGGCAAGATTAGTGCGTTTTGGACCATGGCACTCCAAGGATTTCCATGTATTGCTAGCAATGCAGCTGTGATGTTCCTAAGTTTTAAGGTCTGAGTTCATTTATATCAATGGAAAGTTTCCCATTCATTTTAATGGGACTTTGATCAGGCCCCAGAGAGAACCATCACCAAAAGAGGCAGAATAGGCTAGGCTAGACTAGACTAGACTAGACTAAACTAAACTAGTTTAGAATAGAATAGAATAGAATAGAATAGAATAGAATAGAATAGAATAGAATAGAATAGAATAGAATAGAATAGAATAGAATAGAACAGAACAGAACAGAATAGAAATTGCAGTTAAAAGGGACCTACAATGACCATCTAGTCCAACCGCCTGACCAATTCAGGGCTGACCGAAAGTTAAAGCATGTTCTTAAGTGCATTCTCCAAATGCCTCTTAAACAGACAGGCTCGGGGCATCAACCACCTCTCTAGGAAGCCTGTTCCAGTGTTTGACCACCCTCTTGGTAAAGAAATGCTTCCCAATGCCTAGTCTAAACCTCCCCTGGCGCAGCCTTGAACCATTCCCAAGCATCCTATCACTGGGTACCAGGCAGAAGAGCTCAGCACCTCCCTCTCCACATCCTCAGGAAGCTGTAGAGAGCCATGAGGTTGCCCCTCAGCCTCCTTCTCTCTAAACTAGACAAACCCAAAGTCCCTAGATACTTCTCACAGGACATGCCTTCCAGCCCTTGCAGGATCTTTGTTGCCGTCCTCTGGATGCATTCAAGGACCTTCACATCCTTCTTAAATTGTGGGACCCAGAACTGCACACAGCAACAGAGTTGTTGTGACGTAGAGGAAATGTGGGCATGGGAGTCTGCCACAGACAGCTACTTGTTTGAGAGCACCTCATGTTGTCTCCTTTTCTACTAAAGCATGTTAACTGCAAAGAGGAGATGAAAAATATTCAAAATCTTTCCATTTGCTACAGCTTCAACTGTCAAGGTGCTGGAAACATTCCAGGTCCCCAGGACTGAAGGCTCATCGGGGGGGCTGTCAGGGCAGGACCTCACAGCCAGAAAATGTCCCACCCTTGGCTGTGCCAGCTCTAACCTGGCCTTGACCCAGGTGGGCAAAACCTGAGGAGAAGGGATGCCCACAGTGCAATTCATGGTGGGCTACACAGTGTTGTACCCAACCCGGGTATATGCCACAGAGAGACACCTTGTTTATTATGCGTGTTGTGATGTTGCTAATGTGTATCCAGTGTCTCCAATCAATGTCATACACAGCACAATAGCTCGTGAAGCAATAGAGCTGTCAATGAAGGAAGTGGTAATGGACCACAATGGGAATTTTAATGCACAACAGGATCCATTACTGGAATGGTAATGGCCAGGATGAGGGTGGAACAACAAATGTCAAATACAAATAGATGTGCGTTTGTGTGTATATACACACATTTATACGTATGCAATACTTAAAAATACTTGTGTGTCCATAATACATTTATACACCTATATAGAATCATATACATACAGAATCTTAAAATACTGCATGCATTATTTTCTAAGGTACATGTTCATTCAGCTTGGTCAGTGAATTTTGGGGTTTGCTTTTTTTTCCCTGGCAATGTTATGATATCATCTGTGAATATGTAAATGAGCTATTATAAGCTGTGAAGATTTTCATGGGCTTCTAAGAGATTGGTCTGGATGTACGAGAACAGGGGAAATGCAGGAGGGCAACGCAGGACAACAGCATTGTTAAAATAAAAAGTAAAACATGGCATAGAAAACATCAAACAAGACATGTTCTACGTGTTCACAAAACATGGATAGCTGATTCAAAGGTTCTGTTTTCTAATGTATATAATATATATTAGCAAATGTCTTGCTTCTGTTTTCTTTTCATGCCCCTTATGGAGGCATCCTACTGAGTATAATACAATAATATATCTACCCATCCATCTGTCAAGGTTCTTACACTGGCACCCATGACTGGAGAATCAGAGTACTAATATTTAATAGAAAATTGCACTTTTCCCTCATAATCACTCAAAACACCACAGAAAATAAAGATTTCTATCATCCTCACAAATCCTATTTGATTTTATCCTCGTTCATTTATTTTCTGTAGGGTAGATTTTTGTATACTGATTTCACACTATTTACCACATACGTTAAACATGTTTTCAAGCTACTTTTATGAAAGCATTATTTTGGTAGTAATTGCATTAAACACATTAGATCAGGTAACACTATATTGCCTTATTACCTTACATTCAATTTTGACACAACTCATTACCAAAGAACAGCAAACAAACAGAGTTAAGTGCTTAAGGCATCATTCAGAAAATCCAGGTGCTGTGCAAAGTGTTACCAGACAATGTAAAGATTCTCCTTTCCCATTTAAGGCCCCAGAGCTGGTGCTGACAACAATTGAAGGGATTTCTGCATGAGCATTGTGTCTCCACACGGGTTTTGCAGTCTTTCTAGAGGCTGCAGAAAAAGGCCAAAACAGATACTAGAAGTAAATCTCAGGCCTATTTTAAGAGGCACCCTCCACTGGTTAATGCTGTCTCACCAATGAAGCTTGAGCTAATACACCAATTTGTGTCATTACAGATCATAAGCAATTTTCACAAGACTATGGGTGTTAATTCCTTTCTTCTGGTTAAGTCCCTCCTTGGGTAATTTTAGTCTGCCTGCTTAACTTCCCCTGCAGCTTCAGCTCCTAATGTGCTCTTCTCTCTTTCTTATCCTCCAGCGCGTGCTGCTGAAAGCTGCCAGCTATCATGTGGCCTCACAATTTATTACATTTCTATCACCACCATATACGTGGTTTAAACACAAATATTGTGCATTACCACAAAGGGCGTCACTGGGCTGATTCTCCCCCCTATCACCAGGTAAAGGACTACCAAATTTTATAAATCTTGTAAGGATTTGACAGTACTCTACATGGAATAATAAACCACACTTAGCTGTAATGGACGTTAAAACCTTGTCCTTAAGAACATAAAGTGTGGCTGTTCTCAGGTTAAGCTGAGGAATCTTGTCAGGTTTTGAAAGAGGAAGAAAAGCTAATGAGGATCTGGGTACAATATGTACATTTAGAATTCACGGTATTGTTGCATTTCTGGTTTACTCTCAGTTTTCAGTTTCTGTTTCTAAATTCCCACATTTCCCAACTGAAATGGAATATCACTACAAATGCTAGTTAGCTATCGCCACTTGTGTTTGTTTTTTTTTTTCATTTGTAAAAGCCAAGAGCAAGAAAAGTCAATTAAGAAAACAAGATGACTTGGAAAGGTTACTTAATGTTGTAGAGCCCATCAGAAAAAGATTGTCTAGATCAAATACAGTTCTGTCCCTAGTAGAAAACTCAGAATTCCTTTTGTTAGCCAGCTGAATATGCATAAATAGGAAAGCCAGGAATTATCACGGTCAGGAAAAAACTCCCAATACCCAAAGCCAGACAGCAGCGACAGAGGTCTCCTAGTAGCCTTTGTAGCCTTTGTTTCTTTTGTACCATAGAGAAGGAGCTGACATATGGCTCTGACAAATTGTAGATCTGCTAATCACAACCCTCACAACCTCTGAACTTCATGGTACAGCAGGATGACAAGTTTGGTTGTTATAGGCAATCATATAAACATGGTAGACGTATATAGGTTAGGCTCATCAGTCTTGCGCAGAATAGATTTACTGAAGTAGAGCACTATAAAGTGTGTGCGTGACACACTTTGAGTAGATTCAAAGTAGTTAACTGATCTCACAAATATTGCTGTAAACGGTGTGTTTCTATCAAGGTTTTATAAAGACAAGCTGTGACCCTTTACTATTTAACATCTTATCAACTACCAGGGAGAAAACATGAACTGGTGATTGACAAATTTTGCAGATGACACAAAGATTGGAAGAGAGGTAAATGATGATAAGAGTACAGCATTATTCCTTAGAGAGATTAAAACCCCTTGAGAAACCGGACCCCCGTTCAAACAAAATACATTTCACTGCTGCGTACCTCTGTGAAGAAAGGAGGTTGGATGTGCTTTTAGGATGGGGAATTCTGTTCTGAGAAGCAATGATGCTGAAAAAGACTTCGGGCTACAGTGGAGAATCACCAGACTGTAACTTTTCCATGCAGCACTGTGGTTAGAAGGCTAAGGAATGAAATCTGAATAAATAAGCAAGGAAGTCAGAGAAGCAGAGGTTACGTCACCTGTATTTGGCATTAAAGACAACTATCACTGCAAGTGATAGTTGATAAATCTGTGAGCAGTTTAAGTCTTCCATAACCAAAATCTGAGCTGTTTTGAGTAGACACAAGTGATGTGACATGTTTCTATCCACCTGAGTTTCACCAGGAATTAAGTTTTCCTATGAGACTATTCAGGACTAGGAGTCTGGAGCACACGCTCTGTGAAAATTCAGCAACGCAGATTTAAATGTGCTGTCCTGGAGACCATGTCTGTTCCTTTTCTCACCCATGACTTGTTCTCCCAGGGTCTTCTCAGCTAACCAGTGCAGAAGAAAGACAAAACCAGAAGGCAATTAATTTTTTAAATGCATACAGATAGTCACATAGCATTTGCACTATTTTCCCCTCTTTATTAAAAAGTCAGTGAACACCACTTCATCTTCTCGACTACAGCTAGACACTTAAGTCACTTTGCAACGATTCATTCTATTTATTTCAGGTATTAAGTGTCTATCACTTTGATATCTAAGCACCTACCTGAATATTACACTTCATAATATTGAAAGAACATAGAAATGTTGCAGCACAATCTGTCTGTATTTACTCTATGGCAGCTTAATCACTGATTAAATACTAGTAACAATATGAAGATTGACATATGAGCCACAGGAGAAAGGGAAGTTAACTGCACAAAGGTGAATTGCTGTAACTAAGAATTGTTCCTGTCCTATTAAGAGCATGATCTTCAGCAAGGGAGCCAGCTTTCTTTTTAGAGTTGTCCCCTTGAACTCCACAAAACTAATCAAGTGAGGAGGGTGAACCAACTTTTTGTCAGCACTACTTCTGCTGACAGACAGAAAATCACATACTGTCCTTTAAAATACTACCCTGTTTTAAAAATCAGAGTTCTGAGTGGAAAAGGAAATGGTACTTACCCACAGTCTGAAGATTTAACTTTGACCATCCCTGGAGTTTACATAATTGTAAGGACCTGGGGTTCCCATGAACGCTTGAAAATTCTGACAAAATAATGCATACTTGGGCATTTGGACCGCATCTTCACACAGCTGCAAGTCATAAACAAAGAAAGTTTTCTCTACAACACCCACTATTTAAATCTAATCAATGGATCTGATAGAGATCTAAAGGATTAAAATATGGAGTTATGATCCACTGCAGAAAAGAGGAAAACACATTATTAATGTTAGGTGTACGCTGTTTTCTATGGATAGAAAGCCAACAAAAGTATAGGTTGGTCTCATCATCCCAGAACTGTTGTTGCAAGGAATTTCTGGCAGGCAGAAGGCACAGATAAGTATATAAATAAAAGCAGAATTTCAGGGAAATAATAGAACAGAATTAAGTTGTTCTGAAAATTAACCGATAATTTTCAACAGATCAAGTTCTTCTGTGATATACATTTAAGAATTAAACTTAAATTAGCTCTTTAAAGTGGCCGTGTGAGTTTAATTATTCAAAATGTACACAAATTTAATGAGTTTTTAAATATTAAAACTATTCTCTATTGTCACTACTGTGAGCTCTTAATTTACAGAGCAATTAAGTCAGGACCCTCATTTATCAGTACATGTGCGTTTGTTGAAAACATAGTCAGTTTTTATTAATTGATGCTATAGAAAGACTGAGGTAAAATTAATGTGTGTGCTTCAGAGGTCATGCTGGCGATAGTAGGTAGCTAGCAAGGAGCAAGACGTGAGATAAATAAGTAACTGCTGTTCCCTGATTACGCTAGAGATAGCTGAAATATTAAGTGGCACAATGGGCACTACGCTTAGCCAAAATGCTTGCAAACAAATGCCCCCTGAGTTTTCTCTGGCAAGCATCTGTCATGGCAGTAGCTGCGAAATAGGGAAACTTCAAAGCTTTAGTTTCTGATTATTAGCAGTGTGTGTAGTGTAATGTTCTTACATTTTTATGTAAACTCAGAGTTGATGAGCTGAGAGGGTAGAATTAAAAAATACTTCAGCTTGCCTTTGTTCTTTGGGACGCGGCTGACAGGAATGTTAGCAGCTAGGAGTCTCCCGAGTGTCTATCAACTTGTGAATTACAGGGAGTTCGGGGCCAAATTTGCAAAAGAATCAGGTGAATAGCTACAGAATTGGAGCACTTTTTTTTTTTTTTCCTACTTCCCCCCCCCCCCCCCCCCCGCACCCAGTGGTGCATCTACAAAAGCTCTGCGATGGCACAAAAAGTGACTGGAAAGTAGGTTAGGCATAAATATGAGCACAGGCTGGGTGCGCAGAGATTTTGGGAGACCACTGGTGGGCTGCAGAGTGTTAGCCCCTTTGCCGCTTGCACTGTCAGAATGCCCTGAGGCCACCCTTCACATCTCTGCTATGCCAGTACTATTTTTCCGCTAAAAACAAATTTACAGTGGAGACATTCAAAACAAACAATGCAAGATTTAAAAAAAGGAGACAAATCTGGTCAGGCCCTCCTGCTTTGGGTGTCTGTGTTTGGAAGAAAAAACTTTAAAGGCCTGATATTTAAAATATTAAACAGTGTTGTCATTGGGAGTCTCTTCCATGGACCCAAGAGGCAGTTCAGAACGGAAGCCCTGTGTTTCCTTTGAAGCGTGTCTCATGCACAGGCACAGACGGCTTCAGCTGGGTAAGCACTGCTCAAATGCCCTCCTGTCCTGTGCTCCAGGAACGCAGAACACCTTGCTGGTTAGTCCCTGTGAAAAGGTGGGAGAGGTGGGAAACTTAAACTTCCTTAAGCCCTCCGGTTAGGGCACGTCGTTCTACAAATCCTGGTAGTTTATTGAAAATGTCCCGGTCTTCTCTTCGGTTGCCAAAGAATTACAATAGGTCAGAGAGAAACAATTTACCTTTTAAGAGACCAGGCAGTTTGGCTTTCTTATGCCACAGTCAGTTAAAATATTTTATACTTAGTTATTGTTTCAGGTGATTTATCTTACACCGGCATAAGGTCAATTGATCTGTGATTCTTCAGATTGCCTGTGTGCCTTTTTGAAGACCTTGTGAGACATTATGGTCATTTTTATGGAAGAGTGCGTTTCTTCTAATTGACCATTTTAAGGTTTATTTGAAACTTTTACAATGGATGATCCCAGCGATTTTTTTTGTTCTTTGTCAGTTTCTTTAAGATTCTTTTATTGTGACAACTTGATCTCTGATATCGCCTTGTGTTTATTATCTGAAAATAATTGGCTTAGAGAAAGGCATCTCCACAGTGAATGCAGATGCAAAGAAATTGCTTCATTTTTATGCAATATTCTTAATTGTTCTCTTTATCTTTAGTGGTCCAGTGTCTGACCAAACCATTTGCAAGCTCTTTGAAATTGTGCCTGTACTACTACATGTGTGTGGGGGAGGGATAAAGAGGATGTACTTATAATTCAGAGCTGGGAGAGTAGTGTGGGATCCTTCTTTCTGATTATTTACCAACCAGCTTCTCCTTTCCCTCCTGTTTATTCACTCCCCAACCTGGTTACTTTTGATTTGAAATATGGGGTCAATGGGCTGCTGCTGATATAGGGGTGGGATATGGTCCTTGCAATCGTCCCACTTATTTGGGGAGCCAAAGGTATGTTGCCCATTAATAATTGCCGATAAAGTGGTTTTAATTGCTCCTGCAGTTTTCCGTGATGTGGTGTATGATATTGAGACCAATGCTAGACCATTTCTGATTTGGGAATGCATCAGTCTTCATGTTACTGTGTACCTTGCTGCATCCTTTCATTTGTGTATCTCACAACTTCTCTGTCCTGATCTGTCCTGTATGTATAGTTTCGGGCCAGGACAATGAACTCTTAGCTGTACAGCTGCTAAGAGAAGGACCACCAGTACTTTGACACTCCTTACAGATGTTGTCTCACAGTCAGCTGGTGGAGATCCTAGTCTTCTTAAGCATACAAATGTTTCACTAATTCTTTAATTCTTTACTCATTCTCTGTTACAGATCAAGCCCCATTGTGCTAAGGGCTGTACAGACCCAAAAGGTGGAGGGGAAAAAAAAAAGAAGAAAAAAACCCAAAACATCCTTAGCCTAAATACTGTGATTCGCTCCCAATCACAGGAATTTTGTACTTACTTTAAAGTGTCTTCACCCCCTTTTCCTCACTATTGACCTGTCCATTTTGAGACTGGACATCGCCACAACAGAGAGCCATGGAGGCTGAGAACCTAAAGCTGTCTAAAATACTCAGCTTGGATTTAGGAGAATAGACAGAACTGGTCTTCTCTCAAGGCTGTTATCCCGTTCAACAAAACACCTCTCCTTCAATGCAGGTTGTGTGAAATCTTGACCTTACTTAAAGCTAATTTTTCCCTTTAATCTCTGCATTTCAGAGTGTCTCAGGGAATTTCAGAATCTTAATCACAACCTCTGAGCAAAAGTTTTCTCTTATGCTTGGGCATCCAGGTGTACGTATATGTCAGGCTACTTTTAAATGGCAAGTGACATACCTCTTCCCAATAATTTAAGAAATGCTCCTCCGCACAGATCCCTTCATGCATCAGTGCACAGCGTACCATGATGCCCTTATAGAACTTACACCCAGAACAAGTGCCTTAGCTGGGTGTGGAGCCAAACCATCCCTTGCTGTGTCAGATCCTGGCGATTCCTGCAGGCCACAGAGACTACAGGCGAAACAGGGCACATGGCAAATGTCACAGAAACAGACCTTGCTGCCTCAAGGATCTCATGGGTGCAGGACTGGTAAAGGAGGAAGATATACTCAGAGATGATGTGATTTGTTCAAGGCCATGCAATAGCCCTGTGGCAGATCCAGGCAGGCAGGAACTCTGTGAACCAGGTCACAGCAACCTGTGCCTGGCACACTGTCTTTCCAGGCAGAGAAAGCTCTCTGCCATGAAAAATCAAGTTCAGTGCATACATCATTAGAATGCTCCATTTACTAAGGAATTACCTCAGTGAAAATAACATTGGTGCAAATGGATGGAAAGATTAAATGATTTCAGATGGATCTGGCACCTACTTTTCACCGTTAGTCTTTATTTCCACGGTGTATTAACAAAGATGCACAAACATCTAGGGCAAATTTCCAGCCTCTAGGCCTGATGGCAAACATGGAGCTGCAGCACAGCAAAGGCGTTTCTTAAGTTTATCTACGTGACCCCTAAAGAATATTACGTCTCACTGCACTACGCACTTTCCCATCTGCTCCATGCTGGATGGTACCGTCCACCTCGTGACATCTTTCACTGCAACCAAGTTCCTGACTAAAGAAATAAAGTGACTCCATCCATTCCCAGCAGTTAAGGTTAAAGAGATGCACTTGGTTCTAAATCTTGGCTGCTAACGCTCTCTTGACCTTTGACTCGCCTTAGCACGGCGAAGTTTGATGGGCCCATGCCAAGCCGTCTTCTGTAACCCATGAGTTGGTTAATATACTCCCATTTCTCATTCAGACAGCCAACAGAGGCAAAAAAGGCAGCAGGGCAACAAATGCTGTCTCCTGCAAATGCTCGGTAATAAATTGCTCTTTCAGTAGTGCAGAAGACAGATTTTTCTTTCTTTTGCTTCTTTCCTCCTTTTGCACAGAAGTCGCCAATGGGAAGCTCGCTTTCCCACCTGGCCCCAGCTGACTGTGCCCATAAATTTGCCTATGCAATGCCTGTTTACGGGTCGCTGCCGGAACATGGAGACGGGCGCGTTTTCTAAGCACCGGGTAGATAATCATGGTAATTGATGTTTGGAGCTGCTCGCTCCTAGGAGCATTGGGTCTCTTTCTCCCAGTGAGGCCCTGCTCCATGTTATCAGTCCAGCCCATAATTAAATATCACTCTTTTACAATATGTTTCAGACTCCTTAATGAGTCTAAAGCAGAAATAGTCACCTCTTTCCCCTTTGAGCTTTATTTGCTTGTTATTAAACAATGTTATTGAGCTGCCTTCTTTCTCTGTGTTGCCAAACCTGCATCATTTCCGTTTTATAATTGCACAATTAGAGTCAGTGCTTTGCTTTCATACATCAGCAGGACCTGAGAGAGAGAGAGAGAGAGAAAGGGGAAAAAAATCAGGTGTTCACAGACAACTCAAATGCATCTTATTTTCATTAACTACCAGATTTTGCAAAATGGGAAGCTATTTATCATGATCTGTTTTCTACCACCAGCCACCCCCACCACCCCACTCTGGTGACTTTCGTTATGACCTTGTGCTGTATTGTTAAGGGTCCAATTTGCTCATTGTTACTTGCCTGCATAATTCTATGCACCTCCCCCACCATCTTTTTTTTTTCCCAAGCAAAATCCAGTCATTTATATTCTGAGACTAAATGGTATTCCTCCTCCCCTACAGCCTCCCCCAAAAAGGAGGGGGGGGAAAAAAAAAAAGCAAGCCCTAGCAAGCCGTATAACACTAGTAATTCCTTCTAACAAATTTCCACAGATGCCTCCCTCCTTACACACATGCACACTCTCTCTCTCTCTCTCTCTCACACACATACTCGCTCTCACACGCACACCCTTAAGCTGCTCTAAGCAGTGTATTAAGTAGCTGAAGAAAATCCATTCACATTCTGCTGTGTCGCTTTCTTCTCAAGTCATGAACCCATCACAGACTTTTTCTAGCTGTAGGTTGCCACGGTGAAGATTTACAATGCCAGTTATTCATACATCTGCCTTCTCTTTTTTCCCCCCTTATTCTTAAATCCCTTGGGCGAGGGCAACCTTGATACTGAGACTCGTAAAATTCATGCAGGCTTATCATCCTTGGTGAAGGCTTCAGGCATGCATTACCGTATCCAACTGCCTGCTCACCGCCATGACAGAACTGGGCCTATAGCTTTTATTTCTAACAGGGGAAAAACGTATTAATGTGCTAAACAGAAAAGAAAGCCTAAATGTTTTGAGGAAGAAAACAATAGCTAGTGTTATCCATTTCTCTTAATGATTTTCAAATTTGTTTTAATTACTCTACTCCCAACAGACCAGCATAAATTTGAAACCTTTTTTTTTTTTTTTTTTTTAAAGTACCCTTTAATTTGTGTGAAACAGTGTTCTGAAAGTCCAATCATACTGCAATGGGGAAGTACGGTACTAATACAGCCTCTGAACTCCACATCAAAGTAATGAATACAACAAATCTGAAATGAATTTTAAATGTAAATTTTAAAGTCTTTTCCTTATTTTTTTTCTGATTTTTTCCCATATTTGTAAAGACTTGCCATAAAAAGAAACACTTTCTAGAAAGATGATGGAGGGGGGATGAGCGTATTGATTTTACAAAACAAAAACAAAAAATTAAAAGCATAAGAATCCCAAACAAATTGCAAGTGTTCAGTTGCAAAGTCACAGGTTAAACACGGAGTTTGCAAAAATGCGAATCACTGTGATTATAATTTTGATATAATCATCATTTGCTGGAACGTTAATCACATTTTTATATTTATCTGTTCTTTTCTGAGGATTACTCGTACCGGGGATTGAGGGATCCTCTATGGGGAGCTCAGGTATGAAAACCAGAGGGTTTTGTTTCAGAGTTTGGGTTTGTTTCTCTATTTTCAATAGGCCAAAATCATCCTAAAACCGCTCAGGCTTTCAAGGAGACAGATTGCTGGATGCTGCGTTTAAAGACCTGCACACCTCTTCTGTTTTCTTTGCATGAATGTGCGCAGTTCTAAGTCTATTGTTTTGTTTTACTATGTGTTTTGAAACGGGTCGTGATTTTAGGAAGCTGAACAGTGCGACTGAACTACAAGCATCCTAAAATAATCTTTCAACATGCTTACGCCTGTGCAAGTGAAGCCAACATATCTAGAAAGGGTGAGAGTTACAGTCAAAAAGGTACAAAGCTGGAGTGGCGCCTTTAGAAGATGCCTAGGTGCGTGACAGACTTTTTCTGGAAAATTGTGACTTGCAGTTTCAGAAAGAAGTAGTTTTGAAGACGCAAAATTATTCAAAGAGAAATGAAACCTCATGTCCTTTGAGAAGTCGCACCCCATTATCCTCATCCTTTTTTCCCCCTTTGCGTTTTATTGTTGCTTTAAATGTTTCAAAACTGTTTCAGCCATTATGCTGTCAAAAGTGTCTTTTCAATCTCAGATCCATATCTCCTGACATCCTAAGACAGCTACAACAGAAAAGAAGACTTGTGTTGATGTTACTCAGTCAGCATTAAGTTGTCACAAGTGCTGTCTCACTTCATCTCAGTAGTGATGCCTAGAGCCCACTCATACCACCATCTGCCTGCACAGAGGTGACATCCCCGTTTGCATGATGAAGCACTATTTACAGGGCTCCACTCTCAGGTCCACAGGGCTCTGACAGCAGCACATCCTACTCAGCGTGCCACCTATAATCACCTGCAAGCAGCATTTCTCAGTGAAACAGCCGTGCAAGGCTTCTAATGCTTTGAATCAGAGGCACAAAGAAAAATTTCTGTGTCGATATGTCTCCAGTGAGGCAGTTGTTCTTCCACTTAGATCGGTGCAAAAAGTTGTGGTTTCCAAACACATTCTAAAATTACCTTAGGGTAATTTTCTGGCTAGGGGAGGTGCTTTTTGACCACCTCTTCCCATGGTGCGCCCCAAGTGGGAGTTCACATGCCTTGCCTGTGAAACCACGGGGCAGGAAAGAGGAGTTCTGCTCACCCAACAAACCTTATGCTGATTTACACTAGGAGGTTGTTGAGGCACAAATGCAGATCTTTGTACAAGGACGTCTCTGGGTCCCACAGCAAACACATTGCTGTTGGTGTTCTCCGTACTGTAGGCACGCGATATGGGCTCAGACTGTCAGGAGGGACAGATGCACCTGCAGTACCTGCAGCAGAGGACACTGCTGCTTTTTCTTAGAAAGGTGTCTGCTGGTGTTGGGATTCCATAATGCTTCTTGCTGATGCCCTTTTCCAGGCCAAGGGCCTCAGAGGATCATCAGGTCCAATCCCTTCAAACACAGGCCACTATGCAATCAATGCGTGTAGCAAAGCAACCCCCTCATTTATCACAGGTTGTAAAATGCCTCCCAGCATCCTGCACTGAGCTTTAGACTGTAAGTAAAGAGACCAAAAGTCGCAATTAGAACCTGACACAGAAAGAAAGAAAGAAAGAGATTTCAAGGGCATCACAAAGTCCTTAAGTTCCTGCAGTAGCATAACTGGCTGGAAGCCTGAGCTCCTCAACAGTGTAGGAGTTACCAACACTACTTGCTGCCAATTAGTCTTTGTGTGTGTTGAGTATCCTCCCCCAAACTGACTTACCTCCCAGATATTTCAACTAGAAATCCAGGCTGTTTAGCTCAAGCAGCTAAGAAGCTCATGCTTTTTCTCCTTGAAAGGCTGTAATTCAGCCAAGGTGGTAAGCAGTGAGAATCAGTGATACTTCCCACCAACACATTCTTTTGCTGATAGGATTTACTCTAAAGATCAGCAGAAGCTCGTACAGATGCTCAGCAAATTTGGCCCCTTAATTTTGCTTCTATAGGGACTAGCACTCAGCATAGCAATTCGTTTCACCCATTCGATGGGCTTGATGGTTCCCCAACATTGTTCCTTCTTGCTGTTGTCCCGATTGATCCATTAGACAAGACTCTCTAACCTGGAGGCCGCTTGTTAGTCAGACCTGCTTTCCATTTAGGGAGACTTAACTAGAGGTATTTCCCAGTATCATTCCATTCCAGTATTCCACGTGCACACTTCATTCTGGGTTGCGGTACGTGGGTCAAATAGTCAAGCACTTTCACTGCAGAGATTGTATATATTGTTGAATATTAGATTAAATTGAAGGCCTTCAGAATATGTGAATTACAGGCTGCCAGAAGGAAAGAAGCAGATAGATCCAAAAATTAGAGATCTGAGTAATTTCTTCTGAATCAGTTTGTATTCTCAGGCACATCCCTTATTATTAGTAAACAATGTGAACTGATGCTGGCTTTAATTATTTTTTTTAATTCCATTTTCACCCCGCTGCATCCCTTATGTCATGGTATTTGTCAGCATTTCAAAGTAAGCTAATAAAGGAGTTATGTGAAGCAAATCGCTTGTGTGTTTTTGTCTCCTGCAGGGCGTACTAACTGGTGGAGATACACTGAAGAGGAAAAAAAAAAAAGAGTGTCCCAAGCCCGAATCAGTATTGTTTTGGCAAAATTTTAAGTGCCTAGAAAGCCAATGTAGATATGAAGCTGTTCAAGCTATCTGATCGGGAATTACTGTATCTTATTACGTTAGGCAAAAGCAGAAGTGATTACGCAGAAGCTATCACTTCTCCACCTTGTTTAAGAGTGCACGAATGTGATAGATCTCTGGTTCCAGCGAGCTGAGGTGGAGGACAAGAGATTTCTTCATCAGGTAACGTAGAAGCCTGCTTCATGCGATACCCAGACTAGTTTTGAAGGCACCTTTGCCTAAGTCGAACATGGATGAGAGAAGTGGTTCGGGCCACGGGAGCTCAGCAAAGCTTGCAATTACCATGATGCTCATGATGTTCAACAACTGTTTGTGTCTTTCTTTTACAATATGTCTGACAGCCAGCGGTGAGAAAGGATCTACTAGCCATCTAATAGGTTTCTGGAATGTCATGTATAAAAAAGCCAGATACAATAGCACCCGTCAATGCAGGGGAATATTTCACAAATACTTTGTTTACTACGCAATTCTAACTTTTGGAGTGGGGCAGCATATTATTCTGTAATATCAGAGTCATTACTGGTCATTGCAGAATTATAAACACTAAATACCAATGAGTTTGGTCCATATATTAAATATCCATGGATGCATGAAGCATGTTGAGAATTGATCAAGTCCCTAGCACTGTGTAGCATCCCTGGTTTGGCAGTATTTTGTTTATGTTGTAACAGGAAAACCAGAGTAGCTTCATGAAAGCTTACCAGTCCCAGAAGACTTCATACCATTTCAGTAGTGACTACCCAATAAAATAAAATTTATTGAGAATCTCTAAAGGGTGTGTCACCTTGAAGTAAAAAAAAAGTGAACAGTAGTGAGTTTTGAAAGTTTTTACGTGTAAAAAGCAAGGAGATTTAGGACTAAGCTTCTCCATCCTGTATTCAGACATTATAGTTACTGCATTCCACAAGCAAGTTGTGCAGTCATTCGGAACCAAAGCATTGGCTTGACTGTCCACCCCTATCCTGAATAAATAACAGCTTTTTTTAAGGTAATGTTCTCATAGCCCTGTTTTTTCATGGTGGATTTCCAAGTTTGTTGAGTATTTGCACGTTTAGAAAAAATGACATGCATTTCTTGTACAGAATACACTAAAAACCCCTCCAACAGTTCATCAGGTGGGGTTCAAGAATGTCTTTCCCTTTTGGATTTTCTGTGTATGGTAGAAGTGATGTTTTTGTTCTACATTTGCTGGTAAATAGGGTATTAGAAGTCCAATATTTTGTTTCCTACCTGAAATTTACTTGGGCAGCTTGCTTTCCTATTGAAGGCTGAACTTCAAGCTGGATTTTGTCAGAAAGCCCAGAGCCTTTAGGCTTGGTCACTTGCCATCAATAACAATCAATTTTTATGGGGTCTCTATGTGCTTTTTACCCTTGGTGGTTTGGGGTTTTTTTTCTTTCTTTTTTTCTTTTGCTTTGTCTTCCCTTCCATTTTACCTATATCTTTATTTCAACATTGTGAATATAATTAATAGAGCTTAAGGTACTGGTCATGATACTAAAACCAGCAAAGAAGAAAGAGGGAGAGAGGACAGTTGATCATGGACTTGAGGTTATATTCCGTAAAGAAAATAAAGCAGGATTTTTCACGGCCTTGCCTCTTCGATGGGAGTTTAGCTCAGCACTAATGAGAGCTTTTAGCTGCATGGGTCTCCTTTGCACAGTTTAAGTGTGTTTCTGAGGTGTAAGACACTGAAGCATCAGGCCCTCAGGGAACATTCACCGTCTTAGGTGGCTTTAAAAAGCAGCAGAGCCACCCTTTGAATTACCGGCATGTCACAGGTGGGCTAGAAAGAAGGATAGGAAGGGCCTAACCCTGGTTTCTGCCGCGATGGTTTTCATCAGGGCTCTTGGAAAGCCAAGGGTGCAAGTGTAAGGCTGCTCTAATTTACATTGTCTGCTAAATCCAGACTGCAGAGAGAACAAATACGGCTTCTGGCCATCTTTGCTCTAACTTCCCTGAATTTAACAGATAATAATCCTTCTTTGCCTTAAAGTGTTTACTCATAGGAGTAAATTTTGTTGAACAGGTAGCATTTGAAGGATAGGGTTTTGAGATGAAAAGGTGCTCTTTAGGGCAGAGACTATGTACTTAGCCTGTCTTTTATAGCAGCCTTGCACATCAATACCTCTGAGAAGAAAATAAATACAATATATACTGTATACTGATCACATACTTGTTTTTACACATGTACGCACCCCAGCAGACATACGTACATATGAGAGGGGGAAAAATACAGAGAAAGATCAAAAATAAAAGATATGAACATCTAGATATTTTGAACTGATGGGCGGGCCATAGACTTTTGCACTTGGTATTTCATTTATTAAACGTTGGGTGAGACCGTCTTGGAAAGCAATCATTTCAGTTTGTATTTTCTTTATTTGCATTACACAGCACACCTGGTAGAAAGGATATTTAAGTCGTGAAGGACTTGCAGCATTAGTAATTAATAGGTCCCATTATGCTAACTCTCAGGCAAGTTTAGGACATCTTAGATGCTAGATAAGAGATGAATAATTTGAAGTAATTTTCCTGTAATCATGCCAATCACTTCAGCAAAGTAGTTATTAAATGAAACAGTATTATGATGAATTATAGGACATCTATTGAATATCTTTTCTTATCATCTACTTATAGTGCCTGATGCTGAAAAGAGGCAAACATGTGAATGCTCTTTCCCAGTAAAATATGCACACTTCTCACTGTAAATAATAGTTTGTTTAGCAAACCTTGTTTTTTTAATGAGGCCTGGAGACAGATTTTTGCTAGTCTCATACTCTGTGCTGCTCCAGAAGATCATCTAGTTTTACGTTTTCTTTAAAGGTAGATATTAGCAAGAATGAGTCACTACTGATGACAAGGAATTTTTCTAGTTCAAATTTGCTGAAGTGATTAAATATTATTTATCTAATTAAATGCTCAAAACAGATCATTATTGAAAGGAATAAATTTAGTGGATTTGTTGAGCAGTGTTAGCTGAAATGTAACTGCACATCATTTGACTTTTTAACATTTTATTATATCTAATAAGTCTTTCTGTGCTTAATTAAATCAACTTATTTTTTACAGCTAATTTAACATGATTTCATTTTAGTTACAGCTTTTGCATCAGATATGTAGAAAGCCAACTGTAAGCCCAAATTAAGCTTGTGCTACTCAGGTGCTCTGCTGTAGTTCTTACCTCTCTAGTTGCTACTGATGCCTGGACTATTTTTCAGTGTTTTCTCATCTTTCACTGGAGAAAGGTTATTCATTTGTTAATTATAATCTATTTCAAATACTACAGTAAAAAAAATTATACCATATGGTCATAAAATATTTAATAATTCTGTCAGATGTAACAAGCTCTGAAAATCAACTTTTTTTCTTGGCATAGGACATTGCCTGGTGTCAGAAAATGCCAAACAGGAATGTAAGATTAATTCTACTCGTGGCTGCCCCAGCAACTTAATCTGCATGTGTTTGGGTGAAGGTAGGGCTGGACCTGCTAGTATACATAAAGCTTTCCTTTTTCCCAGGGTATGCCCTATCTTCATAGGGTTTGCATGTTGTTCCCAGACTTTTGAATCTGGTTTTGTTGCTGTCGTTGTTGTTGTTGTTGTTTTTCTATTAAAAACAATTCATTGGCTTCATCCCTTTAAAACCTCTGAGAGCTTTTGCCTCTTTGCTCATCGGTATCCCACCGTGGGGGTAGGCTGGGGTGGGAGGTGAGAAATTCAGTTAGCCTGCCAGTGATTGCACTTGGCTTGAATCAACGCCACTCCTTTGACTTCCGTAGGATTATGCCTGGACCACACTAGCATGTGTGAGATCAGGACCAGACTGAGGACATCTCTGTAGCGGTTAAAAAAAGGCATTTTATGGATTTTGGTCAGCCTGCCCACTGGCTAGCTATTCCCACTGCGTTGTTTTAAGAGACACTGTCCCTTTAGAATCTAAATGAAGAGAGCAAAGTTCACTGGGTGAGTAGATGGGAGCTTTTGATAGATCATTGTCTAATCCAAATACCTATTTTTCCCTCCCAAATACCTGAATATTTTTCAGAAAAGCTTGGGAATGCTTTTCAAGCTAGCCCTTGAAAGAAGAATGAATTTCATAGCTTATAATACCAGTTTTAGTAGTTATCAGTTTTTAACCTAAACAAAAAGAAAACTGCCTGCAGTTTTAAACTCCTGGGTGAAGGACTGCACAAAGATACATTTTTCCCTCCACGCAAGCAACGCACTATTTTTCCTGCCGTAGCTACCATTAACCATTTCTGCATGTAGAGAAAGCCGCCTAACACTTGGGCTTGAATTCCCCAGAGTAACTGTTCATGATCACAAATTTGGCTAAAGGATTTTTTTCATTACCCTCAAACGTTTCCTTTCACCTCCAACCTCTAGGCAGAGCCATCGCTTTCCCTTTAGAGCCGGCGAGGGGAGGGGGGGAGGAACATAAAGCCATGGGGCCATCGGGGCTGGCTGTGCCTGACCCCGAGGGCCCTTCTGTCAATCACTGCCTCCCCATCCCTTGCTCTCTTTCACACCAGGCAGCTGTACCCATCGCTGTCAACCAGGTAACAACCAGCAAACAATAGAGGCCTGAATGCCTGGTCTAGACACTCTTTTAGCCACTTATTTGCTGCTCTTGGCAGCTGTTGAAGCATAAATAAGCAGTTTGTAATCAGAAAGCTGACATCATTGCAGCTCAGCTGAGAGGGGGAATTGTTGCTGTGCACTGAGCTGCTTTCCCTCCCTTTCTCCCCCCCCCCCGCCCCGGCCCCCTCCCTCCTTCATTTTGTGACAACGGATTCTGGGATGGGGATGCAGATTTCTGCTGGGCTAAGCTGGCTTTTCTTTTTATTTCTAGAGTACGATGATGCAGGTCGCGTTAAAAAAAAAAAAAAAAAAAAGCACGCATGCGGCAATGTAGTTTGCAACTACCAAAATTGAAAAAAAAAAAAAAGAAAAAAAAACACAGAAAAAAGCATGGAAGGCCTCATCTGCAAATAAATGGTGGAGCTCTGTCCTACACGTTCAGAAAACACTTCGAGGCTCACAAATATTTTGAATTTAAAGGGTAGTATTTTAATAGATTGAGCATAAAAGGGGCAGATGGGTAGAGAATGTTCCCTGTCCTGACTGGTATTTTTACCTTTTTGTTTTCTTTTTCACCCCCTGGAAGGAGAGAGGAGGTAAAAACAGCCTTACCAGAGCTGAGCGAACACTTTCTAACAAACTCTGTTTTGTGCCAGCGTGCCTCTGTTTCTGATTTCCAAATGCCCAGCTACACATCTCCCATCGCTGCAAACATTTGTTGTTCAAGTACATTTCATACACTTTTAACACTTTTTTTTTTTTTTTTTTTTTTTTACTTTGGGGCTCTATCGTAAACAAGTTCACTGGGCAAATTTGACACAATATTTGAAACTCAAGCTGGGTTCCTCGGGCGGGATTGGTGGGATGAGGCACGTGGCAGCGCTGCTGCTCCCTGACTGGGGGAAGACGGCAGCATACCCAGTGCAAATATTTGCACATGCAAATTCAGAATTCGTTTTCCACAAACACTCGCACGTATGACTTTCAAATTAGCTTTCTGTGAGCATTCATGCTGCTAAGAAACTCTAGTTCAAATATTCATAGAAAGTGAACATAAAAGGGCCACAGGTTTAGGTGATTTCATTTTTTCTTTTAAAGAAAACAGCCACCGAGTGAATATTCATGCCAAAGTCCTTGCGGTGTTTGTCCTGTTCTGTTGGCTTCTGGCTATCCTCCTTTAACTCTGAGAACCCACATGCGTTCGTGTGGTACCAAACAGCAATGGTGAATTATGCTGCCTCAAATGTATGGTTAAAACACAAACTTTATAGTCCACGGGGCATTTGCTGCTCTTTATTGATGGGAAAGTAAAGCGCAGCGTGTAACCTTTAAAATACGTAATCCATACCGGGTCCCAAATCTTTCCCCGATGTTTCGTTCAGTCTGTTCTGGTGATGACTCTGGCGATAACGGGAAAGAGGCAAAGGGCTTTTTTTTTGAGAGCTTTTCCCCCAGTTGTTTATTTATTTGTCTGCGTGCACTTCACGCATGCAATCAGTAAGGGAGTTGAGCTTTCTGGTTCTTGTGGAGCAGAGCGCACGTTCAACCGGCGACGTGCCGAAGTCTGATCCGCCTGCCTGTTGGTACACGGAGGCAGGGTGAACGCCAGAGTGTCTGTGGGGTTCGCTAGCTCTCCGAAATATCTCCAGGTAGCTCTGTCTATCTCCAGTTTCAACAAGAAAGAAGGCCAGTTCAACAAAAATATTGACTTTATATCTCCCAAAGGCTTTCTAGTATTAGTTTGCTCTAAGTAGCTCATGATTTAGAGTACAAAGGCATTTCCAGAATGCATGTTTAACAAAATGACATAGCAGATAATTGAAATTTATTTGCAATTTTCAAACTACAATAAACACAATTCTCCTTTTCTTTCATTAATAATCGCACGGCTAATGCATAACAATCCCTCTGCAGCTTTTACAAGCAAACTTGAGCTGCTGTGTTGTAATAGCTGGAAAAGTTAATGTAGCTTGAACAAGGTTCCTAATTGTCCCTGTCTCTGTCATATTTGTCTACTTGAATGGTCCTAAATACCACAGCGATTAATTACTACAGAGCAGGTATTACAAGATGTTATCATCCTTCCCCAACTGTCTGGGTGAATGGAGAGAGGCAGTAGATTGTTGCAGTGTTTCATCTTTGCACTTCCTGTAAGGCACTTTAACCAGAAGATTTAATGTGTCAAAGTTAACTGCGTTCTCGCGCAGATATTCACATTCTAATTAAAGATTAAGAACGTAGTACATTACACTGTGATTTGTCATACATGGCTTGTTAAATAGGAAACCTACCGGGATTCCCTAACATTTTATAAACATTATTCAGGGCTTTTAATGTGGGCAAAGGAAAAGATTATTCAGCTGCTCTGCAGAGTAGGAGGCAGGTCATTTCTCCCCCCCTCCGCCTCCTGCCCAAGCTGCCCCCTCTCCCAATAAATAAATAAATAAGAAAACTCAGGTGGTTTTCAAACTGGAATTCTGTTGAGATCTCTTTAAACTATTTATCTTCCCAGCATGTGTGTGTGTGTGTAGACATATATGTGTGTATATATAAAAAATATATATGTCTTAATTATTTGTTGGCATTTTGCAACTTTTGCTGTCAGCTACGTAAACTGAGGTAAGAAGTCTTTGTTTGAATTAGGAGTGGGGAAGGAAGGGAGAAAGATGAAACAGTTTTTCAATATGCAGAATGTGCTTTCAGCTGATTCTAGCAGTGCTGAGTGGCGTACCACTTCCAGTATTAGTAGCAGAGGACTGGTTCACATTCTTTGATTGCCTGAGGAATAAATTAATGAGGTTACTGGAGACATTGAACATTTGCATATTCACGGATGCTTATTAGGTATAAAGTGAATGCCAGGTGCACTGAATTTTGGGAATACTAGCTTTGGTTTTGGTCTTCTATTTTTAAAGCAATCACATCTTTCTTCTTCCCTGAAGTGGGAAGTTCTGTGAGAAAAAAGCAGAATTTATAAAAATAATAACACCCAAAAAAATCAAATTAATTCAATCCAGACAAAGCTTCGCTGTAAGATATACATCAGAATAAATACGTTACAGCATGAGGCTGGGGACTATATGAATATCTTGTTTGGAACAACAGTTAGGATGACTACAAATATAAAAACAGTTGTTCCAAGACATAAGGACAACAAATGTTATATTTTTCACTGTGCTCCTTATGGATTTCTAGCTTTAAATAGCAATAGGAGAACTCATTATGAAGTTACCTTCCACAATGCCCAATGCTTAAATTTAAAGCACCAATATTCCAGCACGTTTTATTACGGCAAGTCTCAAACTCAGCCTGCAAAGCACAGAAGACAGAATTACAAGATTTGCTCGACTATTTCTCCAAGGAGTAGCTGCACATGGTTGCATTGTTGTCAGTGACTTCCGTCATTGCTGTGTGAAAGCGCATTGTGTGAATGATTTGCACTGTATCTCATTATTCCTGGAAGTTTTTATCGATATTGTTTATTTGGGACCGTTATCCCCTTTGCATCCTTAAAGATTTTATGGTCGTGGGTTTTTTTTGTTTTTCCCTTCGCGTTCTTTGGCTGTCCATATGCTATAGAGCACAGTATTAGCACTGCTTGTTTTAGCAGAGAAATATCTGTCAATTGGAAACATGTGTATTGTTTGTTCTGCCTTTTCCTTGTCTTTTACAGTGTAAGCATCAAGCGTGTACATGTGCACAGACTACAGGCTTACACGCCCTGCACACAGATAAATACAAACACACGTGCCCACACAGATGTCCTCCTATAAAATTATTGGTATCACCTAGTTCCAAGTAGCTGGTGTAGCAAAATCAAGCAGTGATAAGTGTTTTCTTTGGATAATAGTATGTATTTACAAACAGGCTCCCTTCTGCCCCCTTGTTTCACAGAATACTGTGCTCAACTTCCCTTTCCTGGATGTTGCACTATGTTGATCACTGCCCTGCCTCTGCAAATCCTATTTGAAAATCTCATTTGCAGCATAACTGACAACAAAGGCATTACATGGTGTATGCCCTGCATATTCGGCAGACTATTCCTCGCCTTTGTAAGTTATTTCTAACTTCTAATGAAAATACTGTGCGATCAGTTGATGATCTTTTTCATTTATTAATAGCCTGTAAAATTAAGTGTGTCTAATCAAAGAATGGATCCTTTCTTAAAAGTGCAAGGTGGAATGCATTAGATCAGTGGTACAAAAAGCAGATGTTCTTTACTGCAGTAGGCCTTTCTTTGGGTACTCTAGGAAGCAGGGACTTAAACAAAACATTAAATTGAAGGGGATTCTGAGGTGCAATCACTGCCAGCCAGTGCAAGACACAGAAATCCTCTTTAAGTATACATTTTCCCTGCGTTTGTTTCCAAACTGTAATGCTGCTCCGTGATTAAAAAAAATAAGAAAAATGATTTGATATTTCAGTCTCTCAGGGCAGCTTCTGAAAAATTACATGCAAAATGATCTATTATATATTTATTGAAAATAGTATCGCAGAGCACAAATGTGCATTTTATTCAGAAAGGTCATTTTTTAAAACATCCATTGTAGCTGCTTCACTAACGTCCAGGGGTTTTTGCCATACACACGGCACAGATTTTTTTGATTATGTAGATTTTTTTTTTTTCCCCCTATTGCAGTTTCATATGCAAAGCATGCATCAGCCACATCCATGCTATCTCCTAAAGCAGTCATTCTGAAACCCAATCTGGGGACAGTGCAGACTAAATAAAATTTCATTTTGATTTGGCCTCCCGCTGAGAATGGGACTGCTTTGTTTCAGCCGACAGAACCAGCAAGCCAGAAAGGTATGTCCTGTTTTGCATGGCTGATGGTGTGACTTGAGGATCACAATCAGGCCGTTCATGCTCTCAGGGCTCGGCATCTCATCCACATCCTGTACCGTCTTTCTCTTTTCCTTGCCATTTGCTTTCCTTCTGTGCCGCCTGCCGTCTACCTGCAGGGCAAAGCTATGGCAGACCCTCACACTATTGTTTACTTTGGCATATGTTTAATAGCTGCATGGCTGTTTCAGGGTAGGGTTTACCTTTTTTTTTTTTTTTTTCTTTTTTTCCCACCCTCCTCCCCACCCCCACCCCCACCCCCAGCCTTTGTTTTTTCCCCTTCCCTGTCCACGTTCACTTTCCTTATTTTCTAGGTGTTGAATAAACAAATACTGACTTAACGGAAAATTATGTAAGTACTGCTCGTAATGCTTCAGAGATTTTACTGGGAGATTTGTAATGCAGAATTTTATTGTAAATCTGAGGAAGCATTTAACAGCTTTGAAGGACTTCAATTTTCATAGCCCTTTAGAGCTGTTTAGGCAGAAAAGCAGTCACCCATTATAGTTAGGGGAGAAAAAAAATAAAAAATAAAAACCACTCTTAGGAAGGGGGCTGTCTGCTTTGCCATCTTCACAGGCTGTATAGTTACAGCTGCAGTGTTTGGCTAGGGGAATATCAGTAAATATTTCTCTCTCTCAGTATTAGTATTTATCTTAAAGCCAGTCTGCATTCCAGGAGAAACTGTACAGCACGCTCCTTGCTGCTGCTGCTGCGGCTGCTGCCCCATCTTTCGGAGGAGGTGTTGGCATTTGGGGAAATGACCACTGTTTTAGCCTCTGGAGCGGCTTTTGGACAGGGCGGCAGGACTCTTGAAACACTCCTCGCAGTGCGAACCTACACCTCAACAGTGTATTTCTCTGTCAAAGCCATGCTGTCCCTTGCCTGGGAATATTTGGGGGGGGGCGGGAAAGAAGTTTTTCATGTGAAATAAAATTTGCATAAAATTTACCTCAGAGAAAGGGCAAATTTTAATTTTTATTACTATGTATTTTAATATGTACAGTGTCCTGTTTTCCTAGTGAGGTACAATACAATTATAACTCCAAAGAAAAATTAAATCTTTAACAAAGAAATGGAAAATATGTACATATTCTATAGAGCACTGACGTTATAGGGGAATTTATGTCTTCAAGGTGATTTACAACCACTAAATTATAACTGTATGCAACGTGCCTTTGTAGTAGGTGATATTAGTAACAGCAGGTTGTTCAGCAAAGTCTTATGGAACGTACATGGTCAATTATAACACCCTCCGGTCAGTTTAGCAAGTTTTATTCCCAGCTTTTATACGTTACTCCAACTCCACGACTTTCGTCTTAAAACCAGATTCTTATTTCAGTTTCTGGCTCTCTGAGGTGGCCAGGGGTGCAGGCCCTTGGCATAACCACATGGATCTTCGCGTGGCAGAGTTTTATGACTTGGAAATTGACTTTTTTCCAATCTTTCTTAACTTAAAAATATTAAAAAGAAAAAAAGAAAGGAAAAAGAAAAAGGAAAAAGTGGTGCATTGGGGAGCGAAAACTCATCCAACAAAAGTTTGGAGAAAAAGAGAGGTACAAATCAGATGGCTCAGGGGCCTCCCTGTTAAAGAAGGGTAGGCCAAATTCAAGTTTCAGCTGCATGCATTAACCTTGGCGAACTCCAACAGGATTTTCCGCACATGACAGAGGGCAGGATCTAGCCCAGCATGTTTTGTTATTCAGAGATGTTTATAAAGTGAAATGCAGCTTGAGAAGATTTTAAAGAAGCTATCCGTAGTGATGTCACATTTTCTTTAACAAATTTGAGGCTGTGAGGAAACTGCAAAAAGACTATAAGAAACAAGAACTACAGTTTTTTAAATGGATACAGTGGGAAAATGATCAGTTCTGTGTGTTTTTTCTTCAGCATCTCTAATCCTCCTGCTTCACCCCTCAGGTATCATTGGGATGTTTTCCAAGTTACCAACTCTGCATTTTAATCAGAGTTCATAAAAATGAGTTCCAACTTTACATTTACCATAATTTCCTCTTAACAGTTAAATACAAGTTTTAAGAGAAACTAAACTCTAGGTATTGTGTGACAGTGCAACCTAGTTCCTTTATGTCAGAAGTCACAGTCTTAGCAGGCTTTTTGTTGCACGAAGTGTATTTTATACTATGTCAATAGCTGTATTTTAAAAAAAAAAAATTAAATAAGCAGGTATGCATGGATCACTTGGAAATAGACAACATTTTAATATAAAATACTCAAGGAAAGTAACAGAGATATTGTTTCTTTATTTCAGGGATGAAATATTTTTTAAAAGAGTGATATTCATTACGGTAAAGGAAAATAATCTTAGCTCCAGAATGTGCTTACTGTTCTGGATACTTTTTTTATTAATTACATAACTGTAGTATTTAAACAAAAATTAATGCAAACTTTATTCCACTGTTCTTAGGAGATCACAGTTCCTTTTTTCAGATTGGTTTATTAGAGCTGTATCTTGTGGTCATATTCTGGATCAGTAAAAGAAGTGAGTGGGTTTTGGAAGTTAGTTTTGCATTTATCACTCCCACGGAAAGAAAACTGTAAAAATATTAGCCCAAAGTCCAGAAACAAAGACCTCATTCTTAGGTAGCTTTATAAGGCTGCCCTCAGTGGATTTAGCAGCGTTCCTCCTTATTTATATCTGTATGCTTAAGAAAGGAATCAGATCCAAAATCCCAAATCAGCTACCTCTAGTACAGTATAATTCCACTGCGTTTATTTTTTAATGCAAATGACTTCACAATTCTCAGTTCTCTGACTTTTCTCTCACTTTTTGTGCTTTACCTGAATGAGGTGACGTGACTGAGATAAGCCATATCCATGCCCAGAATCCTATGGAGGAAAACAAATCATGTCAAACAGAGAAATATGGCAAACCAGGAAGTAGATGAATGCACTCAGGAGACAAGTGCCTACTAGTAATTTTATATATATACATACTTGTATGTAAATTAACTACATGATGCTAGTATATATACATATGTATGTATAAGTATGTATGTACAGATATATATATGTGTGTGTGTGTATATATGTAGGACACTGTCACCAGGGTCCTTAGGGTCCACCAATGATAGATGGGCAGATACTGTTACTGTGGCCATGTAGAAGACAAGAAGCTGCATGATCAGTGCATTTGCTGATCTCCAGCCCATTGGAAATTCTCAGCTGCTCCACAACCAGTTGTCTTAGGAAATTCCCCTGGAACAAATTCACGGTCACCTGATGTTTCAATCTGCCTAAAAACTTGCTGAGGTCGATAGGATCCTGGACATGAAGATGTGAGTGCAGGATCAGGGCCTAAAGATTTGGCAGTAGCCCCATAGGCAAGCCAGGACAGACTAATTAACAAACCTTTGGAAAAAGATGGCAAAAATCTTTTGTAGCACTGGGCTTGGGACCTACCAGCAGAATTAGCGGACAACTCATTCTCACTCAATTCAAACTTCTCAAGATGTTCTTACTTTATACACCTGATTTGACCAATACCAATAAAAAAGGTCTGAGAAACCGGTAGGAGATACTATAAAATTACATATCAAAGGGCAATTGACTAGGAGCAGATACTATAAAATTATATGTCAGAGGAAAGCAATAATATCCTGTCAGAAAGTATGAGCATAGGAATGCATTGTGTTCATAGTCCAAAAGGTGTGAGGAGTAGAATTGCATTGGTTTGGAATATTTTTACCCAATCTTCTTAGAAATTAAAAAGCAAAAATCAAAGTTAGATTTATATTTTTTAAAAAAAGAAAAGGTAAAGTTAATCATAGGCTTACTGTTCAAGTTCACTGGAGCAGCAGTATGCTATAAAAATGAATGCCACCACTTAAACCTTCATTTGATAATGTTTCGAGCTTTCAGAAAGTTGCCTTTCTTGTCCACAAAAATAAAGCGAGGGTTTTCTCAGATTTAGGAGGGTGTTCTCCACTATAAAGAGGTATTCTTCCTATAATTCTTGTTTTAAACAAGAATCTAAGAAAACAATCTAAGTAGCTGATCAAATGTCTGAGTGTAAACAGAAAACCGGCTTTGGACCAAACCTAAATAAGCAAAGCTAACAAGCAGGCATTAACTTTGTTTAGGAGCAGAGGCAGAACCAAAAAGCTTAGCCCAGCAGCTACACTGGAAATCTAATATTTCCTGAGTGGAGAGAGGAGAAGGAAGTTTGAAAACTGTAAAAAAAAAAAAGGGACCAGAAAATCATGTTATTTGTAGCATATACACACCAGTGGAAAATCCACCATTGGGATGACTTTATCAGAACAAAGCTACACACAGGGAGACTGCTTCTAAGCAGTACAGTTTGAGAGATGTTCAAACAACATGATAATCCCAGTCTTGAAAGATTTTCTCGAAACAAAATGCACATTGACCTCCTATATATCGGGGCATATAAACGTGTTAAGATTTTATTGATTATATTGAAAAAATAGACAAAGTGTATTAGTTAACTATTTATCACTCTTTTCTTATCAAAGGTTGGAAAAAGATTTTTGACTGCAAAATATGGGGTGGGTGGAAGAAACTACTAGTGAATGCCTAATGATTATGTAGCACAGAAATGGACTACAGATTAATAAAAGCATCCTCTCCTTCATTAACTGTTCTTTACCCTATGGGGGTGGAGAAGGTTAGCTTATAGCAACATTATGTCCTCACAATAAAAATACTCTCCTAGCATCTACTGCAATTGGTTATTCATTACATATAATTTTCTTTATTTCTGAAACCCTTTCCCTCTACCAGCTGTCTGACAAAGGCAAGCATGAAACATTCTGAAAATAAACTTTTGGAATCATTTGCATTCAATGGGAAAATTCCACAAGTAAAATAGTATTCATTAAATTTTTCTAGTGATGGACAAATCTCAGAAGATTCAGAGGGGTGTTTCAGACAAGTATAACATCAGTGTTTGTCTACAGTGTTTTGAAAAATCCTCTCTACCGTCATTGTAGCCAGGAACCTCCAAAAAAATCACAATTTTTTGTTGCTCTTTAGTGATGTCTAGCTTTACTTCTGTCCCCTCCTGAGGTTCCTTTACTTTACCAGGCAGAGCAATGTCTCCTCATGGGTGACAGGCTACATTTCAGAGGAAATTAATTCATTCTCCAATCCATGTTTCTTTCAGGAATAACCCAGAAAATCTTGATGCAGAAAGCAGCCACAGGAGGTATTAGGAAACATTTTCTTCCACAGTTTTTTTTATTTGGTTGGTTGGTTTCGTTTTTTTTCTCTCTCGTCTGAATTAAAATTTTCGTAGGTATGCGTATTGCTCCTTGCTGTGGAGGTAATAAAAGGAGATTCCTACACCTTAAAATGGGAACAAGAAGTAGTGCTGCAGGAAGATTTATGGTATCCTCTCAATGTCTTCTTATTTTCACATGGGAAATCCAAAGTAAATCGAAACAAGTACCTTTAAAAGGGTAAGGAATAAAAAATCAAAGGAAATGGCTAAATAAGATCCACCAGTACCTCGGTTCTGTTGGCCATACTGTAAATCATAAACAGATTTTCATCTAATGAAACTTGGAGCTACTTTTTAGTAGGTTGGTGGGGAGAAGAGGATCCAATTTTTGTGATTCTTCTCTCTCTCTTTTATTTTATCTTTTTTTTTTTAAGGGATTCAGTTAAGATCCCAATTTGCACTTTAGGGAGGTAAGATGAAAAGACTAAAAGCTGCCTCAGTAGGATCAGCTAAAAGAGCAAAATAGATCTGGGTGTTATCAGGTTAACAATGATAACTCACCTTAAGGTCCCTAAAAATAGAAGTGAAAGAAGCACATCAGTACTGAAGAGCAAGAGGGCCAGAACAAAATTCTGAAGATCCCCATAATTAACTGGCAGAGGGTCAGATGAACACTTATTAAAATGCAACAAAGCACAATGGGGTGTCTCAAAGATGGAGTTTCAATCTTAACCAAGAATTTCTTGGTTTTGTCAGTTCCAGCCATGCCTGCCATGTTATTTTAATAAGTACTTTTCTCTGCATATTATCTTTGAGAATTTTAGGGGAACATTTATGGGGAGAGCTAAAAGCACAGTTTACAGACAATTCAGGGGACAGGCCTCCTTGGAAAGTGTAAGAAGAATGACGTTATGGTGATATTTTAGGGTGTATTTGTATGTGATATTTGAATGCTATGAGGTGAATGCATCAATTTACCTTCCAGTTTCAAAGGCAATAGTAAGTCTTCATTAAGAAATATCGTTCTCCCAGTGGTAATATCCTTACCTTACCCTAATGCTGCTAAATACTATATATTGTCAGCCCCTCTTTTTACAGCGTCAATACGATACTCTTAAGCTGCTTCTGTCAGATAATTTTGATGAGGATCAATAATTCACCTCACAATTTACCCACACCAACTCTCACCCCACTCTAATCCAAAACCAGATGTCCAGACAGCAAATGTAGATAAACTATCTTGAGGACAGGATTTTAAAGCTTTCTTGACCATAAATATTTTTTTTGTTAGCATAAAGAGAAGTCTGTGTTTAAAACCATGGACTCTGTTTAATTCCACCTGATTTTAACACCATTCTAATTTGGTTGATGTGTTTTTGTTTTGAGTCAAAATGCGTTGTCCGAATTGGTTGATTAAAGATAACTGAAAAGTAGGGAGAGCTGTGGGGACCTCTGAGACCTGGGGGGGGGATCTGGCGGGGTCAGGACAAAGGTAGGGCAGGAAGATAATGAATACTTTCTCAGCTTCAACAGCAGAGGGAAAGCTATCCCCCATTTCCTAACACTTAGATGTGTTGTATCCTATGCATTTAATATATTGTTTACTGAAAGTTTTTCAAATGGAATATAATCTAGAGGACATTGTTACACCAGGATTTACAGACGTGTTCTCATAGCATAGTATGTTGGCAAAACAGGAGAACATTATGAGTAGCTGATCCGGCTGAAATCCTCAAATACATTGTTTTACGGCAGTGTAAGTTTGTTAGTGTATTTAAGTCCAGCAATATTTTTTTTTCCCCAGGTGTATTTTGAAGTGCGGTAATGTTTAGCTGCTCATGTGTGGGAGGGGTTTCTTGGTTTCTTTTTTTCTTTAGTAAGTAAGATTATGGCATCTTGGATTTTGTAATTCCTTCATAAATTATTTTAAGTTTTCTTTGCATATGTGCATACCCACACACATATTTACCACTTGGAGGACAAGTTGGATAAAGCAGACGTGTAATATCACACCTCCCCTCTCCTGAATGAAGGACTGGCCCTCAGCGGGTACCCAAAGTGCTATCTACTCCCTGGAACACAAAGAACAAAATGTCACAAAAAAACCAACTGCCAGTAATCCGGCCTCAATTACTCTTAGTTCTCTTGCAGTCATGGCTCAAGTAAGCAGCAGGGTTGTGCTGCACTGACAAACAGGACCCTGGTCTTCTAAAAATCCTGCCCTCCCAGTTTGTTATGCTGAAAGGAGTTCAAGTCAACCCTGCCCCCAAATGTGTAACCACAGCCTGTGATGAATGCGGTGCGGGGTTTTCTAGTGGGAAAAGCAGGGGCTGTAGGTTGTTTAAAACTGACTGGTTTTGCTTCAGTGAAGGAGGAAGAGAATCAAGAGAATGGGAGGAAATGAGAGAAACAGTCGTGAGAAGGGTCCCAAGACAGTGCAGACAGAGACAAAAGTCCTTGGGACACAGAAATGATTATGTGGGTTGAAAAAAAAAAAAAAAGCTGCCGAAGGGAAAGGGAAACTTTTTGCTCCAGTTTCTCATGAGATTAAGGGGACAGAATTTCGTGCAGTCTTTCCAACAGGATTGCACCAAAGGTTATACTAGATTCATGCCAGCCACTGCCCAAAGGCTGCAATTCTACAAGACCACCAGTACTGGAAGATCCACTTGAACCAGAGGTGTGAAAAATATGAATACTTGTCTGAATTTCACCTCTTCTCTGTATTGCTCCTGCCTTTTGTGTTAAAAATAGAAATCTTCTCCTCATGCTTCTCCTTGTGAGTCCTTCTCATCTTCGTTTGAGGTCATCTAAGAACGGTGCAATACAGAAGCAAGATGAAGGGGGCAAGTCCTTGGTTGCAGTTCTCCTGACAGCACAGGTGCAGTTACAACATGGGGCCTATGAAACCAACAGCCATTACATCATGTGGAAGGACTGGCTGTCATGTCAGTTAGCTCTCTGAGTTTCCAAAAGCACGTCAGAAAGCAAGATGCTCTTAACATAGAGCCATTCATGAATTTAGTATTGCGATAAATGCACCCTCCTGAGCCAAGATCCTGGAAAGTCTGTCAGTTTTGTGTGTAACACTATTGCAGGGCAATCGTATCTTTGTAAGAACAGTGATCTTGTTTCCCTGAGTGGGGATGTGGGTTTCCTCTATTATCTTTACAGTTCTCCCTGACTCCCTAGTTGTATTCGACCTTCAAGACGGACAAGGGGAACATCCCTTACACTACTTCTTTTCATCAAATCACTTATTCTGTCTTTATCCTCTGTGGGTCCTCACCAGTCTCTCAACTCTAGATATATTTGTATGTGTGGGTTTTCACTGATCCTACCCTACTTTTTTGTCTAGGCTTTTTTCCGCAGTGCCCAAGATGTCTTTCATAGTCGTGCTTTGTGGAAAGTCATTATGCATTTAAAAAATTCAAATCCAGTGCTGCCATAGGCCTGTAAAAAGACTGATATGTCCTCTTTTTCTGCTCCAGGTAGAATTCGTGGACACTAATCATTTGCTCAATATTTCCAGGCATTCACGATTCAGTTAGAGCAAGGAACTGCCTTCCAGAAATCCTGGATAAACAGCCACTCTCAATGCATGGGCTACCTGTACACTACCTGAGCTGTAGATCCAGTGATCCTAGTTACCTACTGGTTACACCATACATGGACCCCATGCACTCAAAGCCACAGTAGCCTGGTTTCTCTGATCTCCTAGGCAAGCCACAATTTTCCTGTGAGGAGCAGGTGAATATTAATTGCAACTGTTCATCCAGCCAAGGCCTATTCCTTGCAAGAGAGAAACTAAAAAACATGAGCCATGCCGTGTGGCAGGTGGAGGGGATTGAAGCTAAGCGTAAGTCCTGGCTGAGCTCAAGTCCTCCATAAGCCACACTTTCCCTACAAAGTCCCTTTCTCTTGGCCCTTTTCCAGCCCTGTAGTCTCTGCTTCACCCCACAGAAGAACTCAAAACACTCTTTTTCTTTCATAACACAGTTCAATGTTACAGGAGCCGTTTCAGGAATACCAGCTTAAGCAATCACAACCTGCATGTCTCATTTTGGTGTCAGCAGGCAGTTCTGCCTGCTGAGCCATAGCCTCAGTCTTTTGACACTAAGCTCAGAGAGTAGACCTCAGTGTGGACTCTCAATAACAGGTCTGTCATTTTTCCATGTCAACTTTTCCATCATTTTCATGGTCTCAGTGCTGCCACGCTGTTATTGACATCCAGCGTCCTTACAGCCCCTGAAAACCACCTGCTTGTCTGGCCTCAGATGGGACACTTTTCCATACAGAAGAGTACAGCAGAACCACCTCCTCTGAGGTTTCGTGCTCCTTCCTGTCCTCCTGGAGCACAAATTCACCTGCATCCCGACCCTTCTACCATCTGTTTAGTCTGCAGAAAGCTAGCTTTCCAGCAGCTGCTTGCAAGTGGAGGGAGAACAATCCTGGGAAAGTCATCCCAGGCTGGCTTGGCTACCACACAGAAGGAAATTTCCAGGGAGAATTCATTTCCTGGTCTTCTTCCTGTCAGTAGAACAGGATTCCTTCAGCAATAGGTTATCGCCTTCCCACACTGAAATGCAGGTGAATATTTTTGGAAGATCCATTAAGCCTGCTTTTCATTAATGGCTTCCACACATTAAGTGGCCAGTCCCTGTAGCTGTCACACAAACAAACCACTTCTTACTGTTTGTACAAACTACCCAGTAAAACTTAGAGTCACAGGAGACAGGACGCTCTTCATTATTTAGTCCGTGTAAATGGCAGGAACTTGAATGTGCCTGAAAGACAGCAGCATGACTTGTTCTTGAAATCTCCCAACACTGGAGATCCCAGTCTCCCCAGGTGAGGTAAGTGTTCTTCTCCAGTTCTTAACTTTTCTTACAATTAGAATTTTTTTCTTAATGTCTAACCCAAATCCCTCTTGCTGTGATTCAAGGCTATTACTTCTTGTCCTATCCACATTGGGCTTGTCATACAGATTATTCTCTTTCTCTTACATATTTCTTAGCTGCTATCATTTCTTTCTCAGTCTTCTTTACTTTTAGATAGAATAACTACAGCCCCTTCACCCTTCATTCATAGGTCTTGTTTTCTGAACGTTCTCATTTTCTTCTGACCTCTGCTCTCCAAAATTTCCACATCTGGTTTTAAGGACATTGGTCAAAAAAGTGGACACAGTACGTCACTGGAAGTGTCACTAGCACCAAGCAGAACTCAGATCATATGTTTGTTCTTTCTTCCCTAAGAAAAGGGTGTTTCATTGGGTTTAATCCACAGTGCATCTGCTCTTCTGGCTGTAAAGGGTCGCTATGTAATAGCAGTTAGATTTTCGATACACTCTTTAGGCAGCTAAGGAATGGCTTTTTAACATTTCTAGCATTTTAAATGCTCTCCAAGAATTTCTTGCAGAATTTTGTCATCATTAATATTTTTAATACAACTGTAGGGCAGAGAAATATTATCATTGCCATTTTTTCCTATGAAGAGGCTGCAGGACTGCAAAATGTGCTTTGCAAAGGCATATTTTGTCTTGTGCCTTGTGAGGAGAAAAAGCAGTGCTGGAGTCTTCCATACAGGATTCTGCAGTGTATTTGAAATCTCCTTCCACAAAACATGATTATTCAATGAGTGTGTTCATAGTGCAGGTTTCCAAGCCAAGTCTCTCTTCTTAAGGGCTCTCAAAGGTGCTTAACTGTAAGCTCATATGATTAATATTTTGTTCATTTCTGCATTTTTCATTTAAGTACCTAAGTTTTGGTCTTTCTTGCGCACCAGAGCACTTTGCCAAATTCTTTTATCCCTCTTGGGACAGTTGGCCAAGGAGAAAGGCAGGACGGCAGTTGGGGAAGATAGGACCAGAAAAGAACCTGAGGGAGAGGCTTCAAGTGGCAGGAGAGACTGTTTCTCCAAGCAGAGATGAGGTGTAAGCATTCATCTCTAGACCTTACACCTATCCAGAACATGGAATTTTTCCAAGTTTTCTTAATTTACAGTGTTCCTCTAATGCCAGCAAACACCTGTAGCCCACTTAAAAATGTGTCTTACTTCCCCCTTGTGGCTTATCTACTATTGCTACTAGGTTCTCAATAGTTGAAGTGACAGAGGTCTTCATTGTGCAGGGGAGGTTTCCAGCCTTTAAAGGACACATGTACAGAGCAGACTGGTTCTGCCTAACTTCATTCAGGCCATGCCTATTTTCTTTCTCCTTGGTTTTTTGATCTTAGTTTAGCCATCTTGTTTCTATGCATTATATGCATGGATATGCATTATAAAATGTGACGTGACATCAATTTCCAGCACTGCTAGGGTTTTTGCACATGATGCAATCTGCTGCTCCGGTGGCATGTTCTCATGTGACATAAATTGAAATCACAGTGGGTCATAATGCAGCACAACAGGTGCAGCAAAATGTTTTAAATGTTTTCCATTCTTTTTTTAAAAAAAAAATCAAGTCAGAATCAAGAACAATGGCAGCCACTAAATTAGTTCTGCAAATCCTTGCAGGCAGAGCAGTCTGGAAAGAGAGGATCAGGGAGAGGATGTTTTTTGCTATTTGCAAGGGGGATGTAAATGCAGTTGTGCAGTGTAAACCACATATTATATTTTTGGTCTTTCATGTGTTGTGATAAAAGTAGTTTTCTTAGCAGTATAACATGTTTCATTAATACAATGTTTAAATAATTAAATACAGCAACTCTGGAGGCAATGGCTAAGATAAAAGTTTGTAGGCAATCCACTATTGTGATCAGACAGTACTTCTTAAAACCCATGGAGATGCAATTTAGTAATTTAACTTCTGGAGTCAGTTGTTTAATAAACTATTACATTTTAATATAGTTTTGTTCTTGTCAAAGGGAATGATTCATTTCCCCTCTGTCAATTGTTCCAGCTGAAGTTATTAGTGGTTCCAGGGTTGAGGGGGTGCTGGGTTCCTGTTTGAATATCATTACCATGCTGTTCCCACTCTCTAGGTGTTGCCACTGTAACGTTACGTATGTGATCTTTACTGGTTATAATTATTTTGTGGGGATAGTAAGTGCCATCATCTGAGTCTTCAATGTTGATATATTTCATTAGGTTTAATTCTGTTGGCAGAGAGTAAGATGCTGGTTAAGGGGGATATATAATTAGTTGTAGTAGGATTAAGTGAGTATTAGTATACTCTAATAGCGGATGTCCCAGAAAGGAACCTGGCAAAACCATTAAATAGAGAGAATATAATAGCAGACAAGCTAAACATTACCCCTGCCACTATCTGAGTTTTTCATAGTTTTAAACAAATTTGCTTGCTGAAGCTTCAAAATAATCTTCTTGTTCGTTTTCCTTTATTAAAAAAGCTTTCATAAGAAGCAGATTCTTAAAAAACAAAAGGCTGGGTTTCTCTATATCTGTCTTTCCCTGCCTTATGAAAATTTTAGTTATGTAATGTTGGGGTGTAGGTTTAATACTGTCTCTTTGGCTCCTTCTTTTGCAAGTTGCTGTCAGCTGATAAAGTACTGTGAAAGACAGGCTTGGTAATCAGTTAAATCATTCTCCATATGCCCATCCGTTACCAGTAGCAATCGAGGGTGGTGGACATTTCTATGCTACTTCTGCACGGAAACGCCAAGGGAGCAAAGACCGGGACGGCAGCACCCACCGTGCCCTGGGCCGGTCATTGCGACTCACCTGCTGCTGAGGCTGTCTCAGCGCCGTGTGACAGGTCCGTGAAGATTAGGGAGCGAGGGCCTTTCAGCAAGCATTTGCTTATCACCAGCCTTGGCGACACGTGGGATTATTTATGGCTGAGTCCTTTACCACAGCACTTACGGCTCTGAGATAAAAGGCACGCGCCAGAGTCCCCACCGCCTCTCCAGCTGAAGAGATGGAAATTGGCATTATTTGAAATTCAAGGAGTTTTTACTGTACACAGGAATAATCCAAATGTGGAACGGGATTTGTTATTAACTGTAAATCCCCTTTCCCCTAAGAAAACCAGAGTAAATGCAGGAAATAAGCTCCCATTTATATACCATAGAGACAATGCTTCATTGTCACTTATATTTTAAAGTCACAAGTGAAAAGTAAATGGAAAGTGGGAGCAAATATCAAGGTGTTAGTGGCATTGATCCTTCCACAGTGCAATCAATAGGAATTTTTGTAGCTTACTTGCAACCAATGAGAGAAGGCTTACATATACAGAATATTTGATGGTTTGTTCCTTAGAGCTTGAGTTATTCTGCACCCAAGTCAAGAAGAGGGGCAATGTCTTCACCTTTTTTTTTACTAGTCATTCTGCACATTTCATGTTTATTTACTCTTTACATTGTAGCATTTTAAGAAACTTTTAAATATTTCTTTATGCGCACAAAAAAGAACCCTCGTCAAAATAACTCCAAGTATTCATTTCCAGGATGCCTGAAGCTTCTCGTTACTAGGTACTTGCAAGGCACGGAAGATGTAGTAAAAAAGAGTTGCAAACAGAATTTCCTTGGACATGCTATAGAAATTTTGCTCGGTCTAGCTTAATGCCATCATCTTCAAGTTTCCCCTCACAGAGGGGAAAATTCCCCAAAAGATTATTATTCTTCCACAGTTGTGTGCAAACCCCCAACAAAATACTAACTGTCCTTGTTTGCATTTATTTCTTCTTTTTAAATTATATTTAGGACAGCCTGTGCCATAACCTGCCTGGGGTCCTACACTGCATCCCAGTGCAGACTCCACTGCAGACATATTGTGTGTTACCAAACCCACATAGCAGTTCAGCTCTTCTTAAACGTGGTCCTCAGCATTGCCCATTCCACTCTTCTTTGATTTGTGTTCAGATGATTTTCCATTTTCATTGACAGTCTCTGGGTTTCAGCCTTACAGGAGACAGCAGGCAGAATGCATGTGCTGTACAATTTAGGCTTCAAGAAAAGTGGCATCTTTTCTGTAAGAATCTGCACTGGTTACTCAACACCACCCATCCTACACTGATATTATTTTCTCTCTCTCTCTTTCTTGGTCACTATCTCTCAAACTGTTTGACCCAGATAGACATTTCCTTCCAGTGCATGCAGTGGAACCATACTGAGTAAATCACGCTGAGCATTTGTATCTGAGGTATATTTGTCAACAGCATTGTTATCTTGTTTGGCATAGTTTTATTTTACTTCTTGTTCCTGTGACTCTTCAGAGGAGAGTTGCGTGCAATCTGTTGCATGCTGCAAAGAGAACAAACCTAGAGTGTTGTAAATGTTCTCTAATCTCATTTCTTTGCTTATTATGCCCTATGAGCTCTACAAAGATGGTTTCTACATAGGAGAATGTAGGTGCAGGGGAAAGTTAATTTGCTATCAATATGCTACTCTTATTGTAAATATCTGCCAAACTAGATCTCCCTTTTTTCAAATTCACTTTGGATATATACACATAAATCTTTCCAAACTACTATACCTTGCATGTGCAATGCTGGAGGTATTGTGTCTGTATAAAATAACAAAAGCTTCCTTGTTTTTCACAAAGTGGGGACATAAGAAACAATGGTGTTCTTGATACCTATGCATCACTTCTAGCATTATGGAAGGCTAGACGCTGGCATAATAGAGGCATCAGATAAAATAATAATACTCAAATGATGTTTGCAAAGTTGAGCTCGTAAATGTCAAAGGTGATTTGAAGTGGACAAGAGTGAGTCTTAACAAATCAACTAGGGGCTGCTGGCAATTGTTTCTGTTCTCGGTTCTTATTGAAACTAATATTGGACAAATTGAAAGAGTGATTGCCTTAGAGCCTTCGCAATGTCTTCACCAATCTGTTGCCCATTTCCATAAAAAATGGGAGTGAAAATGGCAGCTGACTTCTTTTGACCTCTCTCAATTTCACCGTGGCTCCTGTCGGAGGCCTGAAAAAGCAGTTTTTCAGGCAGACCATTATCTGCTGTAGCAAGTTAGTTGGCAGAGAAATTGAAAAATATCAGTCAAATAATCTATTTAAGCCTGGTCTTTTTGTATGTGTTATGATCTGAGTGGTAGCAAACCAGCAAAAAAATAAAAGCCTCAACTTGCAAGTGGATGAACAAGTGAAGTTAGGTTTTTTACCAGACATTTTCTTTTATTGTATTGCATTCTTTTTCTGTTCCTCTGTCCTCATGATTTGACTGTCAGCATTTTAATAAGATGAGAATCTACCTGGAGTGCCTGAATCCTAGTCCTCGTCACCTTCCTAACTTACTGGCTTCTCTCTTCTGGAATCGTGGACCAAGAGCTGCTCCGATCCACTTGCCTTACTAACTCATTCCCCTTGCATCTAGTATCTTTCCTTAGATTCAATCATAAACTTGAAGTTTTTCTTCTTAGAAACTTGCAATACCACTAAGTTTTCTCCTCTCTACAAAGTCTAAGACCTATCTATCTTCCATGCATATCAGAGGTGTGCTGACAGTTTCCCTCAAATTCGTCTGTAACTAACGACTGCGATCTTAATTTCCCTTGCAGGCGGGTCAAGTTGTCTAGTGCGGGATTTACTCTTAGGCAGTGTGTTTATCTTGTAGAAGGAGTTTTGGAGAACTACTCTCCTAACTTTCATTCATCTCTCAAGTACTTAAAGTTAGGTAGAGAACTGGAGGCTCTATGACTTTGGGGAGACCTTAAAAAGAGTGTCCATGCTGCAGATTGCTCAGCCTAACAGTGCTGGGATTACCCAGCAAACACCCGACTGCATCAAGTGATCAGCTTGGACCCTATTTCCACCTCAGCTGTCTTTCATCAAGCTGATTCTTTCTGACTCAAGCATGGGTTGCCAGAAGATATCAAGACTGCTGTGGTCCTCTCTTCCCTCACGCACAGTGTATGTGTCCTTCATCCTCTCCCGAATTACTTGTGGGTTTCAGAGGTTTTTGCACAGCCGCTTCTAGCTATTACTCTGCCTGGGTTTCTAGTCTTAGCTTTCCCTGACTGCTGCCTGGTCACCAGCCTCGTCTTACCCTTGGGAAGTAGATATCTTCCACTCTCCTCTTCCACAGAGGCTAGGCACTTTGTAGAGATAATCATGGTTTCATCTGGGAAATCAATTAGAACCTTTTTGACTAAGCAAGGCAGTTGCTTCTTGCCTTAGTTTCATGGCTAGAACTGCCCAGGTACCCTTTCTTAAAATTTCATTTGCCTCTGAACATAACCTTTCCTGCTGTGAGACTTAAAAAGACATATTATTTGTCTTTGGAATATCTTAGCTAAATAATTTGGCTGAAATTTCAAGGCTAGTCTGCTGTTACTGAAAATAAGATTTCTCTTGTAGTGAGCTCTGGGTTGTTTAACGTAACGTGATTGCTGTATCAGAAGCATATTCTTTAAAAAAAAATAGATGCACAGTTTTTCAGCAACAAGAAAAAAAAATCTTGTTTCCTTTTGTATAAGTGGAAAGAAACAATTTAAACTTCAGAGAATTCTTCTCACTTTTTGCCTTCTTCCATTGTGAAGAACCACTGTGTTTAATTAAGGACAGAATTACCAGATATACGCAGACAAAGAGTATCAGAGCCATTTGGTTTCTATCAGCAATCATAAGATAGTGCCAGGGAAGGAACTGCGTGAACAATAAAGACACTAAAGTAGCAAAACCAGAGATAGTTATAACTGCAATTCTGAGACTCATTGGAGATAAGTTATTGACCAGCCATGTTATAAAGTTACAGTGTCACAGCAGTTGCTCAAGCTTTCTGCAGAGCTATCCTAGTTTGCAATGGAGTTAACACATGGTTGTCATGTTGCTGCAAAATACTCCCCTGTAATTGGCAACTCATTAGGTGATGTGCTGCAACTGGGTCGGACCGTTCCTCTGACTGCTGATTTCAGAAAAGTTGATTTTCATGCAGGTGCAAAGTTTAAAAGTACAGAACTGTGGCTGCTGGGGCTCAAAATCTGACCTATTTTTTTGCTAGTTTTCAGTATTGTGTGACTTTTCTCCAACTGATTGTTTTCATTTCATTTTATTTATTTTTATTTTGGTTTGTCAGACCTTAAGAATCCAGAGCTACCCAATGACTAAGGGATAATATAACCAGATAGGTTTAGGTTCTAACTAGTGGTGTTCTCCCTTGTAATGCTTTGGTGTTGTGGATCTATGGAGCTCGCTGACTGAATATCATTATTTCACTCACAGCCACCCTTCTACTCCCATGAGGCTGCTGTATTAACCTGCTACTTTTCTACCTGTCCTTTGTAAAACTCGGACATTTTTTTTCTCTGTTCCCCCTACACTGATGCTGAGAATGACCCAGTTCAGATCAGAGGTTCTCAGTAGTCAGGATCTAAACTGTGTCACTATGGTTTCATAAAGGTGTGTCTGAACCTAAACTTGACCATGGTTTTTATTACTACAATTATAGCTTCAATGCATGATGTAATGCATACATAATCCGTATTTGTTTACTCCAGAAGAATGAACAAAACAAAATATACCTTTTTCTGGATTTGTCAGTCCTTCATCTTGTGCAGGATTTAAATATCAGACTATCAGTTATATGCAGTTTCCCTGTGAAGACCTCCATTGATATTTAAGGTCAGCATCGGAATATGGCCTGGTCCCTTTACTTTCATGGGGGACAAGTTTTTGATCTTGGCGTTTTGGTTTTCCCTCCAGAGATTTTTCTAATTGACAGAGGAAGACGCAAGATTTTTTTGTATAAGATGTGAAGTGCCTAGCAGTGAGGATAAAACAAGACTCTGTTAGCTACTGCAGGCAGCCAGGCGGACCAAATTGCTCGCCCTCCAGGACAGTTGCATTCTGTACCTTTGCAGGTGCTGGGGAGTTAAAAGTAGTGTGGTTCACCTCTTGGACAGACAAAGCATTAGATTTCAAAATCCTCATCCTTAGCAGGAAACCAGAATAAAAGGGCATTGTGGCAGACAGCAGCATGGGAGGTAGGGCTCAGAGCGGTTGGAAAGTGAGCTATCTCAGCGAAAGTAGTAAGCGTGACCTACTGTCCTCTTCCTCCACTTGCAATGCTGTGGTCTGGCAGGTTCGGAGTCGCCAGGGTCAGGAATCCACATGCACAGACACTTTTCCTCCATCCCAGCAGTTCCCTATCTGTAAAAGTACCAGTTTTGCACTGGTCCTCCATTGATCCAAGTGAAGTGGCTGATGCTGAGTGGTAACAAATTGTGACAGTGCTCTGGGCAAGACACGGCTCATCCACAAGCTTGTGAAAAGGTGAGCAGATGGTGCCCTGCCCGTCCCACCTATGGGCACCAACCATAGGGACCATTTGGGGGCACGACATGGGCCTCCCCTCCTGCCTGTTTGCAGGAGTCATGGCTTGCCTCAGACGCAGCTTTGATTACTTTATTCTGCAGTACTTTGTGGGCGACAGTCTCTTCTCCAAAATGCCTTTCTCACACATCCATCTCGCCTTTCCAGGCATGCCACCCTTCTTTTTTCTATTCTCAGAATGTTCTTTTTCAGAGGTTCAGTGGCAGTAAAGCAATCCCCTGAATTACTCCTTTTTACTCTGTCCTTTACAGTGCCTTTGTGATTTATAAAGAAACAACAGCCACTGAGCTTTCTTACTTTTATCTTTGTTTTATTTTAACTTGACCAATATAAAATCTTGATACCTTTCTCCCCTTTTTCATGAAGACTTTTTCATGAAGTTCAGGGAACTTTGCAACTGGCAGTATTCAGAGCTCTTTCTCAAAGGGCTGACTGAGCCTTTCTCTCATGTGTTTGTCAGGAATTTAAGTCCTATAAGTGCTTATGGGAAAAAAAAAAGAAAAACACTTTTAAAGAGTATGATTTAAATGTCCCACCCTCCTGTCATTAGACAGCTTCCAATCTTTTGTCCCTTTTGATGTCATGATCCTAGCAGTTCTCCAGACTCCTGAGGATTTATCTAGAGAAAACATGGAAATCAGTACCTGAAAAACAAATGAGTTTGAAGGACAGAAAATTTTTTTTATGGTTTATTGGTATGTTTAAAGAAGAGATAGAAAATAAGTGCATTTTATATATAAATATATATGTATGTTAAAAAAAAAATAACTTTTGAGTTCTACTCTACCTTGCTGTTTGCCAGCAGGAACGAAGAGGCAGTTTTAGTATTCTGGTTAATAGCACAGACCAATTATCAGAATTCCAAGGCTTTTTTTCTACATCATATTCCATTGTGGGTTTCTTTTCTGTACTTACGTGTGTATATCTGGCATAATATCAAATACTATGTAAAATTCCACAGATCTGGATTGCACTTTCAACTTGCCAGTCATGTCAACTTTAGATATGACTTTTTTTTCCCCTGGCAAGACTTACTTTTAAAATATGGATATAAAATAGCAATGAGAGTACTGTGTCAATCAGTGTCCACTATTTCAACCTGCTACTTTCCCTTAGAGCAGCTTATACATTACACTCTATTCATGCTGTGGAACTGCCACGTCCTAGAATGAATACAAACTAGGGATAAAAAGCTTTTTGTTTCAAGGCTCCACAAATGTGGAATCAGTTACCAGTTGATTTAAGAACAATTGAGAGCTTTTCCTGTTTTAAGATGGAACTGAAACAATACTTCATGATGACTAGAAGTCATTGTAATTGTTTTAATTGATGTTATTCTAGTGTTATCTTGGTTTATTGTTTATTTATATGCATTTGTTTATCACAGGTCATGCTTGAAAATGGGCTTTCATCTCAATTTACATAGTCAGCTAACAAATATATGTATGTATGTGTATCAGCTACACTTGTTTATATCTGACAGCAAAACCATATGTATTCTACATATATTTCTTGCCTTTATGTTTGTGCTATCGATTAAGACATCTGAGTTTGATTTCAGCTTGACTTTTAAGTTTGCAGGACAAACCAAGCAAGTATGTATCTAATAATATCAGTCAAATTATTGTTTGGCTCCCAAAGCACAAATCAAGTTAAAGCGTTAACTAAGCACGTGTTACTGTGCTTTTTAAAGCAATTCACTCTTTAGTTGCGGGGTTTTACTCCTGCACTGTGTTGCCTTTAAGCAGCATTAGCATTCAGAAATTGTTTTTGTATCTCTAAAGGCAAATGCTGTATTAAAAACAATGATAACATCGCTTGTAGAGAAATACAGTCTGGCATCAAGTATTTATTGTCATAGCTGATAAAGTAATGGCATGTTTAATTTACATTCTCTGTGAATGATAAATACCTGCGTAACTACTCCTACCTGGCTTTACATATCCAGCAAGTAAACTAACCAATATATAAGAGGAATAGAGAAGAGAGGAAGAGCAAGTCATTATTTCATCTGTTCCATTTACAAACTCAGAAGTCACAAATGTGCAGCTGGGAAATGTGTTTGTCTCAAAGCTTCAAATCTGTGACATGTTAATTCATAAATAATTGCAGTCACATGGTCTTCCTCGAGGGCATTAGCTCAGTATTCCCAGTACAGTACACTTACTTGTAATAGAAAAGAGAAGAGTGGACAAAAGTGGTTTTCATAAATCAGATAAAATTGCTCAATAAATCCAAAACATCTTTCATTATTTCTAACAGAAAATGAGCTTAGTTATGTAAGCAACATTTTTTAAATTTGAATGGTCTTGGGAAACTGGCAGGTGAGGAAATAAAGGGCAAGGCTACATTATTTCTGGTTATGGAATCTGTCAGCTAAAGGTTTCACAGCCCTGGACCAAATAGTGCTCTGACTTACATCCCATGCTAACCCACGGATGACCTTATTTCCAGATACTAAATACTTCTGTTAAACAAGAGCACTTTTCTTTTGGGACAGTCATATGATAACATCGCCTATGTCATTGTCTAAATGCAGCTGTTTGCAAAAATATAGGCTTTTTCCCAAAAATTGTGTCTTTGGTACTCTGACTGCAGAGTGAATAATACAGTATGAAAGGAACCTGAAGGAGCCGTTAGGGTCCATTGTGTCAATCCAGCTGCTACACATGCATATTAAGTCCACATTTAAAAATGCTTGTGATGATTTTTCTGTTTGTTCTGTTTTGCAGTCCATTTTTAAATGTGTACTTCTTCCTTTTTCATTGTCAGAATACCTAAGACACTCTGAACTAGCCTTTGGACAAATTCCAATTTAAATTGAAAACCATTTTAGTTATACAAGAGGAAGATTTTTTTATTATTTTTTTTTAAATCAGGTGAAATTTAGGAAAAAATCATGGTGATTTAGTACAGAAAATTGTATTTCTGTTGGTTGCTAAAAAAATCATCTTGTCTCATCTGAGAGCTGGTTGTCAGGCTCCAGTCAGCATTGGATTTAGTCTCCTGAAAGTAGAAATTAGAGTGGAAACCTGACTGACCATGACTGTAGCTATTATTGTTCAAACCACCACAAATTTCTTTTGATAAGAATAGTGTTTTGTTCAAATATCAGTTTAATCTGCTGTACACATATGGTTGTCATCCAAAATTTCATATTTCTAATAATTCATTTTCTAGAATACTTAGAATTCAGAGAATAAATCTTGTGAGCGTAGCATAAGTACAGCATCACAAATGAGAATGCCAAATTTAAACTGTTTAGTCTGGGAATTTATTGCTGGCACTAGAATGGTTGTTGGCAGAACATGTCCATATCGGGGGTTCATTCAGCTACTTCATTTCCAGTTTATGTCATTAAGCAGTGGCTTGAGGACACTTAGTATTTCAGTGCAAGAGACAACAAAAAGAAAGCCACCACCCCCTCCCTTTGTGTTTAATTGCATATTGGTACCTCAGAATTTTGGCTTAACTATTGATCTGATTTGCATTTATACATTGGGAATTTCTTAGAGTAATTGAAAAAGTTTGCCATCAATATAAGCTGTCCACGTCCTGGATTTTGTTACTAGTCCTAATGCTTATTTTAGAGATGCTGATGCACAGTGTTTTTATCTTAAGTTTTAACAGCTCAGCCTACATGAAGGATGTCGAGCAAGCAGGTAGTGTAGGGCTGGGGGCACTGTGTTCATGAAAGAGATTTATTTTAGCAATTGTCATACTCCAAGCAGAGGAAGTGTAGGTTTAGGGTATAAATCGTGCTTTTACTAGTTAATGGAAAATATGGGGCTGAAGGTCTGAAAGGGCTTTAAAGACAAACCCTGGCCTTACCTGCGGCACACTGCAGAAAGGTGTCAGGCACAACCAGCCACTACTTAGACCCAAGAGTCACCCTGAGGCTGGAAGGTATGAAAGCTTCTGTTCCCAGCCGACACTCGAAATGCACACTAGTGACCAGCCGGTCTGAGGATAGGAAATATGGTCACATCTCTAAATGAATAAGGCGGATACATATCAGTATTAATTCAAGCCTGGAAAACTCATCTCTGCGTTTTCTCTTTCAGATGAAGACAGGGATTACAGAGAGGGACAAAATTAACTATAGGAGATAAACCTCTCATTGTACTGCACGGGGTCAGAGAATCACAGTGCTGTTCAGCAGCAAACACATCCCATGCAGGTCATTCTGCACAGTCTTTTTTCTCCTTCCCTCACGTATTGTGTCAGGATTGATTTCATTAAACTTAAACCATTGCTGATAGATCAACATTAACTCTGGCCTTAAAATCCTGCAGTGGAGGTGCTTCTGCAAAACACTTTGGTGGTTTGCTCCACGGCCTAACTGTTCCTGCAGTTGTGAAGTTTTTCCTAATATTTAACCCTATTATCTCCGTTGCAGCTAAAGTCCATTACTTCTTGTTTTGTCCCCGTTGACTAATGAGAACAATTGGTCCCTGTCCTTTTGGTAACACCCCTTTATGCAATTATCAAGAGTTATTATGTCTCCCTTTTGGCTTCTGTTCTCTAGCCTGAACATATCCCAGTCTCTTAAGCTTCCCTCCTGGGCCTTATTTTCAACACCTTTTATCATTTTTGATATCCTTCTCTTAAGTCCTTCTAATTTGTCTGTATCTTTGAAAAATGTGGTAGCCCAAACTAAATACAGCTCTCTGGATGAAGCTCAGCAGAGTCAAACAGAGCGGAAAAACTGCCTTCCTTGTATTACATATGATGCTCCAATTAACACAACGTAGTGTAGCGTTTGTCTTTTCTGTGACAGCATTGTCTTTTTTGCTTGCTCAGTCTATTGTCCATTATCACTACTACTCCCTTTACGGGAGTTTCCTGATCTAACTGGTTATATCTGTAACTTTGATCATTCTACTCTTAAGTTGTTCCATCATCTGCTTTGAGTTTCCATATGGCCACATATGCTTCCCATCTTCATATTTATTTGTATGTGGCTTTGTCTTATCTGAATCTTTGTCCTAATGCCACTAATATACCTTTAGCCATTGGAGTAATTTTGCTATATCATCTGTAAGATAGACTTTTTCCAGCAACTGAATACTCTCATCATCAATACCAAAGCCTCATCAGGAGCTTATCTCCATAACATTTCAACTATTGCTACTGTGCACGCAGGGATTAACAAATTTTATATCCTTATATACACGTTATTTCCTTGGAAAAGGAGTATTTCCTAGTACATAGTTAATCAACGATTTATGAAAACAGCAAGGAGGCTAGACTAGAATTATACGAAACAGAAATTTTCTTGTTTGCACGAACTTAACGGTATTTTGATGTGGTATTTCCTTCCACCTTAATTACGAAATCAAATATTCAGCAATTTCCCACAAGCTAGAATTTCAAAACCTCATTTCAGAAAACCAGACACGTGATGTTCCAGAACTGGGATATGCATCCGTCCCCAACCCACCAGGGAGGAAGGCAGGAGGGAAAGCAGCCACTACCGAATCCCAACCCAGTGATGCTGCCTTTGCAGGACTAGCCTGGGGCTATGCAAACTCAAGCTAATTCTCGGCTTGCCAGCATAAAAGCCTTGAAAAACCATTTTGTGTTGGAGCTGCTACAGTATTACTCGACTGAAACCCAGATTTGGAGAGATGCAGCTCAAGTTTTCAAAGGTTCTCTTTCTTCAGCAGTAAATGTGGAGGACTTCAGAGCCCCAGCATGGGCCAAGGAAATATTCTTCAAATCAGATCTTTAATAGAGCAATGTTTGTCAAATTTGTGGAAAACATTCCAGTTCAGCGAACTGATACTTTCTCACAATACATTGTTTTGTTATGAACTCTGCGCAAGCACTGTCAAAGCCCCTTGTTTTATCCTGTCCCTTGGTTTATCTACATACATCTGAACCTTTCCAGGGGTTTTCATGGGATTCTTGCTCCAGAGGAGAGCTCAAAAATTCCTTTTACTCTTACTTAGCTTTTATTTCTGTTACTCTTTATTGCGCATGAAAGCACGCTCTTTGCTCTTGCTGGGCTAACGAAGATTTATAATGTTTATTCATTTCCTTTTCCCTCTTAACATGAACCGGAACAGTTTGCCTTACTCAGGTTTCCAGAGGTACGTCTACCTCACTTGCTCAAAAAGCATTCCCAGGAGCAGACAAGAGCGCATTGTGCCTGCACGCAATCCACACCAGGGCCTTGGGCAGCCTGCCCAAACATGCCTGGCGAGGTCCTAACCACCTACTTACATATTAATACCCCCTAAGAATGCCCTGTGTGTTCCGGCCCACGGGATGTTGCATGTGCTAAAGCGTGTTTTCTGCTCAGGCGTTCGCTGGGTGCAGAGGCGGGTCCGGCCCTGGGGCAATCATGGGGCACCCCTTGAAGGAAGAGTTATTTCTTCTCTCAGAGGTGAAATGGCATTGCCGGCATGGTCAATCTCAGTCACTTGAAAGTGAGGAGGTAGGCTACCCAAAATATGAGATTTTACAATATATTAATAACTATATGTAAAAGGGAAGGGGTCCTTTTACTTATAGGTGTTGATACTTACAACTTGATGTGGATTTTCAGTGGGAGGGCGTTACTGGAGGGAGAGAGAAATCTTTCTTTTCCTTTTTCTTTTCCTTTTTTAAAGGAGAAAAGGAGAAAACAAAGTATCTCATGCTGCATTCTCTGGAACTACAAGGCAGCACTAAGGCTTTTGGAATAAAATGTTGATAATTCCATATGGTAGAAAGTCCATGTAAACAATGACTTTGAACAGCCCCCATGCTGAGGCAGTGACACTAGGTTAGCGTAGCTATCCCCTCTAGCACAGCTGTAGCTTATACCAGCAATAAAGGCTGTCTGATGGCAAACTATTCACCAATTCAAAAAGCAAAAGAATTTTTATCAATAACAGTACTTTTAGATTAATATAGTTGCTTAAACATTAAAGCTTCTGCAGCATAGCATTTAACAGCATAGTTAAAATTAAAACCATGCATAAACACCCCACCTCAGATTGACATTATTTTATGAGCCGTTCCTAATATGGATCTAGCCATTATCTTACCACTGCCTATGCCAATAATGTTGCCTGTATGAATAAAATGTTTGCCTGTACAGTTGGTCCGTATTTCAGATCCGAATCTCCCGAACAAGAACGGGAGTGAAGCCCAACGTACTGAGTCATGGTAAGGTTCTTTTCAAGGCCGAGGAAAATGTAACTCCCAGAATAAATTACCATATACAACATTTTCTTTTGGGCCAGTTACCACTTTGTAAGAATCGTTCAAGTGCTCTTATCTCCTGTTCTAAAAGGCTTGCTTTGACATGTTCAAACGTTAGCTGCTTGTTACAGGAAGACTTACTTTCCAGGAATACAAAGATTCAGTCTTTCATCAAACCGTTCGTAGCGGTACATTTACTCTCCCTGAAAAAATTGTTTCTGTTGATATAGTTCAACTACACTGAAGAAGAAGAAAAAGTTCAGTTCTGAGCAGATGGTTAGGGTGACTGACTGCAAGCCACAGCTAGGAAATAACTAAATATTGCTTGTATTAAGAGCAGTGTAATTTCTCTCTGTACCTCGCTTCCAATTTCTTAGCCATAAACGAGTCTCTTCATTCTCTAACATTTCCTCTGACTGATTTTAGATAGCTAAAGCTATAAGTCTTCAGTGGTGTCACTTTTGGGAAGTTTTGTTCTTAACGTATTAGGACTGATGAATAAGGCATGGGACATTCCACAATATCCCAGCTGGGGGATTATGCAGCTGGACAAAATTATCCCTATTAGTTGTTGGGTTTTTTTAATGATGGTATATCTTTTGATAAACCTTCTCGTTATAGCTGAATAGTCGAGACGTTATAGGACATAAATAGAGACATAATAGGACAAAATAATTCCATGAAAATAATGATGTTTTAATTTTGAACAAATGTGCCTTTAGCCAGAATGTTTGTGAGATGTCTTGTGATTACTGCAAAATGGGAATAGAAAGTGATTTTTGAGTTCTGAAATATGACGATTTACAATAGAAAACCTGACTCTCAGTTACTTCCACTCAGAGGAACACGACATGCGATGTGCTCTGCTCCAACTAACCAACATAACAATATTGAATGCCAAATTTTGAATACCAAGCGCTTGCAGTGAAGTGCTCATAAATGATACACCTTCATTCAGGGAATCATTCTGAATAATAAATCTAAAAAAGTCATAAACTGCTCTTGTACAATGCACAAATAGAAAAAGGAGGTGAAGTTTGTCTAACAAATTATTCAGAGTGAATTATGCATCCAGCACGTACCTCGAGTCCCTGATCTGTATTTTCTAAAATTTGTATGGGATGTCTCCTCTAAAGATTTGGCAATATAATTACCTAGATCAGTCATTCCCCAGCTGGATCCTCTACGGCAGCATCAGCGTGCGCACATATTCCTGGATGAGACTGCTTATACACAGTTTCCTTATGCCACTTCCACATTACCTTTCTAAGCAGATTTGTCACCTGTTCTGGGAGAAACTGCGGCCTCCATTTCCTTCGGTGACCTAAAATAATTAAGAGCTAAATCTCCTGTCTTCAAGTACTTTTGCATATGTTTAAATTTATGCACACGAGTAGTTTCATTGATTTCAGTGGGTCTATTCATAGAAATATGTTTAAGCAAACTTATTTGCAGGTTTGGGCTCTTAAGAGATTTGTCTCCTAGCGTTAATGTGCTTCCTACTCTATCAGTAAACAGCTTATTAGTACTCAGCAACGTCTGAAACATGCACTACTGACCAAAGGAGCTATGAATTATCTATAATAAAAATCTATAATGCTTGCACTTGTATCATTATTTTCAGTTGGATGTGTGTGATTTACGTGGAAGTGTATGAAATCAGAAAAAGACCCCGTGTGTTCGGAAACATCTTTTGTTTCGAAAGGTACTTCGGGTCAGATCGCTGAAGAAAACTTGGCAATTAATTGCAGTTTCCAGAGGTGCTTGGTAGTAAACATGGCTTTAAGAAAATGCACAATTAAGAAAAAATTGTACATTTTTTTCCAGCCATTTGTGGAAGGAAGACTGACACTAGGACAAGTATAAATGTAGGTGGCTGCAACGCGTTTCACTGCTTGTAACCTGTACAGACAGCACTGGAGTGCAGCAGTCAGCTGAAGGAGCTGGCTTTGGAAGGGGGAGAGGGAAGGAATATCTAAATGGGTTAGCTGTTAAGAACAAGAAGCTTTTGATTTAAGAAATATTAAAAGTGAGTTCCTGGATTTTATTCCTGACATACACCCAATTAATATATTTTCCAAAACCGAGACACTGTATTTGCAGGATTTATTTAATATTAATGGAGGCATTAAAGGGATAATCTAGTACCTGTAAGATGCTTTTAAATTTTTTTTTCCCAGGTTTTGTTTCAAAAATAGAGAAGCTGCTTCTGACCCAGCTGATCAAAAATGCTCTTCTTTGGGAAACAGTGCAAAATGTCTTCTTTTCAAGGCAAATGAATTTGAGGACTGGTGAGAGAGGGAGAAAGGTAATATACAGTAGCGAACATGCCAGGAATTTTGTTGGAAATAAATCTCCAGCATAACATGCATTTTGATATTGTTATACAGCCATTCAGAACTTGTATTTCTTCATTCGGACGTATGCAACTAGTTAAAAATATCTGTTACAAGTCTCTTCTTCCTGCTACTTTTCCAAATTTCTTGGACACGGTGTTCTTCAAAGTTATCTTATGATTGCTTTTTAGAAATTTCCACTCATAAGAAACCTCACACAAAAATAAGCTTATAAATTAAATCATTTCAGTAATTAAAGAAAAAAAAAATTATCAGAATAAATTATGTCTTTTTATTTGGGATTTTTGGAAATACGTCTAAGTGCTTTACCCCAGCTCTACCCAAAAAATTTATTTTTCTTCCATATGCAAAGATCATCTGCAATCTTACTATAGTAATTATATTAATATATAATGACTAGAAACATTTATGCTTATTGTAAAGAGAAAAAGTTATCGCCTACAAATCTGGTAAAGTATTTAACTTGATGAAATCTTTCAGTCAAGTAAAAAAAGCAAAAAAACACTACAATATTTTCTGACTCTACACACATATATGCTTCATAAACAGATGGATTGAATTCCATACACTTAAACTCTGATTTAAAAAAATATTTACATGTCATCTCCTGGTTCTTTAGATGAAGTACTGAACAAAGAGTACTAAGACCCCTCCCAACAGATTGACCTTTCCTCCGTGATCTAGCTTCACTTCCTCCTCTTTCCTCCTTTTTAATAACTGCGTGGACACCATTTACCAGATACAAGAGAAGTACTTTACATAAGGACACATAACACAGGACTCCTTTTAATATTCATGAGTTTGTCAAGTTTATTAAAGAAATTCAAGTAGCTAGTGAATGCTGGATTGCATTCTTTCACCGCGTATCTTTTATCTGGCTGTTAAAGTTAAGCATTACTAATGCAGTTTTAATTTCTCCTTCCTTGGAATTCAACTCCTTGGTGGACATGTAATACATGCTCTAGATTCTCCAGTGTGCGTATCTACATTAACAACCACAACTATTTATAGTTGCTACCAGGGTCCTTAAGATATGAAAGTTCCCAGACCCAGCAGGTTAGCTTTGAACTCACTGAAAGAAATAACCAAAAAAGTTAGAAAGTTCTCCCCTCAAGTCAAAATCTTGAGGTTCATTTCCCACCTCAGATTTTTTTTTTTCAAAACTCGCTACAAAAGTACAGATTTAGGTTTCAAAAACCACGAGGAAAAAAGGAACCCCTTATTGTTACTGTTTTTTTTCTGGACAAATCTTTGCATTTTCGAATTTTATCTCCATCCAAAACAAGAGATCATTTTAGGAATAAAAAATACAATTACTACATGAAAGGAAACAACATTCAAATGTTGTTAATTAAATGAGGGAGTGGATGTCAATGTTAATGTGTAGGTACATAAAAAGAACCTTATTTTGCAGATGTATGACAGGGCTCCCTGAAGAACACAAGTTTTTCTATATTAATTCCATGGTAGTTGAAAGCTACATAATCAAAAACACCTTCTAAGTTTGGCAGAAATATAACACTGGCTGTTTAAAATAAAAGGTCTGTATGGAAAGTTCAGTTTTGTTTTGTTATTTTTTTTATTCCCCTAGGGTCATTGTGGTGGAGGAAATATTTTTATCTGGGCCTCAGGAAACGGTGGTCTGGCTAGCAACTGCAGTGGTACGGATGATTACATGAACAGTATTTACTCGGGGCAAAGCACACCATCACTTACCTCTGCCCCAAAACTCCTGGACTACAAGAACTAATCAATGTCTGTGTCCACCTGGAAACATCCAGTGAGGAAGGACTGTGGAGGCTACTACCCTGAAACAGACCTTCAATCTGCAGTGAGGTGAGTCAGAAATGTGTGAGTAAGATGCTGATGTGGATAACCAGAACCCTGCTGAGTTATATTTCAAACAGAAATTCAACGTACCTCACTTTCTTATATAAATGGGCTGAAATGACAAGGGACGTAGAGAGTTTTCTGATGGAGTCTTCATGCTTTCTGTGTGAATACTTATGGCAGAGGCAACCTCAGGTTAGCAGAAACAGCAGATTTTCTGAAGGCAATTTTGCCAATTTTCATTACTCTTTTGGGGACTCTGCAAGTGTTTCTCACGTGCCCCTTCTAATATAAAAAAGTCCATTTTCTGTTCCAGACCTGAAAATTTATGCACATAGATCTGCAGATCTATCTGGGTTCTTTTGCTGTAACTCTGCCCATTTCAGACACATTATAAACTGGTTGCCTTTTCCTTGGTTTCTCCAGAAAGTATGGAATGAAAATGTTGACATCAGCTGTCAGTCTTAGAGTGCAGACATTTTCTTAATTCCCAAAGGATATTCCACATATAAAGTTCATTTACGCTATCACTTAATCAACACTATATGTGTCTTTGATAACTATCCAGCTACACTCAGGCAAGTATCTTCCTATGTTTTCCGTTTCTTTTCAATATTGGTAGAGTTCATTTAGGAAACTGCCTCTTTAGGCTATTATAGTCTAGCCTTTCTTTTCTTTATGTATTCATTTTTGAGATACTTCCCATCATGTGTTACAGCTCAATTTTTTGTACAGCTTATTTTTTTTATTATGCATTTTTCTCTGAGAAACCTCTAGCTTCCAAGCTTAGTCAACATTGTTCTATCTTCAGCTTTCCGTTTTATAAAATATAACAAAAGGCACTGTTGCCTTTTTTGGTTTTGGTGGCTGTCCTCTACTTCTAGATGTAGCATTGTCTTTATTTTCTACTGACTTTGCTTAGTGTCACCACTCATCTCTTAGCTAAGCAATGCATTTTTGGAAATAATAAGAGAATCTCAGAGGAAAACCTTATTGCAGGTCAGCAATAAACATTTTTTTTGGTGTGGGGCATGGAGGAAGGGGAGAAATACAATTATAAGATTACAGCTGTTAGCAGGCATAATTTTTACAACTGGCCAATACATTGAATTATTAATTCCATACAAATCCACTTTAAAAAAAACATAGTGCATTAAGAACAGATGACAAAATAGAGTGTATTCTGGTTTACCTCTTGATTTGCCAAACCATGGCATTCCCACTAAAAATGAACTAGTGTTTGGCAACTCGCCTGGTTTTCAACATGTGATGTCTAACTGATGCTATGGGGAGCTGAATTTTCACCGTAGTCATGATGGATTAACAGCAACTTTGGTAGCACCAGTGGTAGACCAGCAGGAGTCTGAGAATCAGAATTTTTTTAATATTTACTTTGCCTCAGACCTCATTTTCCTCTCTTCAAATATTTCAGACAAAATTACTCAGTAGTATCCAACAAAGAGTCCAGGGAGATAATCTTGTTTTGTACACATTGAAAAAATTCTGGCAGTCTTTCCTTTGAAGTGCTCCAAGTCTTCTGTGGCTGAGAGCAAAGGCTTGAAGTTTTAAAAGGATGCATAACAATGATATAAATCGAAACACATTCTAACTTGGACAAGTGATGAACTTTCTGGGAAAACATTTTCAACAGAGGCTTCATGGAATTACAGAATCATGTAGGTTAAAAGGGTCTTCAGGAAGTCTCTAGTCCAACCTTCTGCTCAGAACAAGGTCAACACTGAATTCAGAATTCAGGTTGCTCAGGACTTTGTACTGTCAGGTCTTGAAAATCTCCAAGGGTGTATTCCACAGCCTCTCTGGGTGACCTATTCTAGTGCTTCGTTTTCTTCACAGTTAATTTTTTTTTCCTTATATCTAGTCAGAACCTCCCCCATTCCAGTTAAGTCCATGCCATGCACCTCAATAATAAGCCCAGCTCTGCCATTGCAATAGCCTACTCATAAGTGTTGAAAGGCAGCTATGAGGTTCTCCTGCAGTCACCTCTTCAGGCTGAACAAACCCAGCTGCCTCAGACGTTCCTCATAGGGAATGTGCTCTAGCCCCTGGACGTACTTATTTACATCTTTCTTGCATTGGGTTCCCAAAACTGAGCACAGTATCTGGATGTGGCCAAGTAAAGGAGAATAAGCACTTCTCTCAACATAACATTAACACAGTTAATATCGAATGATGGAACAGCCCCGGTTGGAAGTGGTCATCTGGTCCAACCTTTTTTCTTGCTAACATAGCCCAAGATGCTATTAGCTTTCATGACTATCAGGACACACTACTGGCTCATGTTTAGCCTGCTCCCCCCAGATCCTTTTCAGCAAAGCTGCTCCGCAGACAGTCAGTCCCTAACCTACAGGGAGTTAATCCATTCCACTGTTGATCAGGTTTGAGAGCAGGGAGCCTTACTCTCCTTTTTCATACTGAGATTTTGTTGCTGGCATGGAGAAGGGACTCACCATATTTTAATGTGGAGAGAACAAAATAAAGACTGGTACTGTGAGAAGAAATTAAAAATTCTGCCTAGCAGCCTAATAACTGTCCAGGAGCACAGAGATATCTAGGATAATTAAAAGCTGGAGAAGAAGCTGCTGAGACCTCTTTGTCCTAGGAGGCATTAGAAGGATGGAATTATGATCTGATGAAGAAGACTCTATTGAGAGCTACAAAGAGCTTGTTTGTTTGGGTGACAGCAAACTAAATTCTGGTGAGAAAGAGGAAGACTTGAGACCAAAGGAAGTAGGTTAGACCTTATTAAAGAGGGCAAGGAGGAGATACATCATAAGAAGAGGAACAGGCTAGGAAAGGAAAATGGGATGGGTATTTAGGAAGCAGGTAGGAAGCCCTTACCCTCAGAGGTAGGGAGTCAGGCAATGGGCATTGCCAGTAAAACCAGTGCAGAAAAGGAGTAAACATAGATCAGATGGGGATCTTCATGGGTAGAACAGAGATCAGGACAGTCTGGGCATCTAACCCCAACTAAAAATTCTGAGAGGAGACTGTTACTGTGAACAGTGAATCTCATGCTGGATTGACAAAGGATTTCATTACAATGAATGACAATGGAGCTGGGTTAAAGGACAACCTATGGGGAAGACATTGAACTAAGAAGGTTGTGGCAGCTTGGAAGTTATAGAGAGAGGGCATCAAGGTTTGGGAAAATGGCGGGTGACATTTGTAAAAATAAATAATATGTGAATATGTAATCAAACACAAAGCATTATGCATATTTAAAAGGGTTTTTTTTTTCAAATGTATTTTTTGAGTTCTTGGTTTTGTCATTATAGCTTTTGGTGGTGTATAATATACATACGATTAAAGTCTATTGTGTTATTTTCATTGTATCATAAACTCATCTGTTGTAAGCAGATGAGTTTAAATTCCTAATAAATCTAAGAGTAGCATGTTTCTTTACCTTAGTTTTATTGACAAATAATGCAACATCAGCAGAGCTCTCTGAAGCAAACTCAAAACCTCAGAGGCTGTTCAGCCTTCGGTCTTCTTCTTAAAGCTGAGATTTAGTATCAAGGAGACACTGAAATTAGTTTTTCTCCCTTTCAGTTCCCTCCAGCTGGAATTAGGACTCACAATCTCTGTCTTCTTGAATAGCAAAATTTGTATAGACTGTTCACAAAGGTTACTATTTTATGCACATGAGTAATGCAGCCTCTGTAAGTTGAACGTGATGTTATCTCTAGAAATGTTATGCATAAGCTTTATCTTCAAAGATATTTCTGAACTTAACTTATGCATATCTTTGCACTCAAGTTTGATTTGATAACCTGTCAAGCAGATCTAATTTGTTTGTGTTTTCCTGTGCTCTTCTCCATACTGGCAAGTATCTTTTGCTAACCACACATTGGTAACACTCATTTGAGTATTAAGTTTATTAGCACTATGCACCATTCCTTAACGAGAGGGAAAGACACAAAACAAAAGACTGAGAGAGGAAGCAAAAGGGAAGGGAAGGGAAGGGAAGGGAAGGGAAGGGAAGGGAAGGGAAGGGAAGGGAAGGGAAGGGAAGGGAAGGGAAGGGAAGGGAAGGGAAGGGAAGGGAAGGGAAGGGAAGGGAAGGGAAGGGAAGGGAGAAATGTAAAATATGTTCATAAGCAAAATAAGAAGTGCACACCCATAATTCATCTTTCCTTGAAGACTGGATAATCAGTTTGGATGTTGAGAAGTCAGGTTATTCATTTCAAACTGTGTTCTTTCTTTTTTAAAAATGTCATTTGTTTGTTTAAAACATTAACTTGCCATCATTCTATCAAAACTCTATATACTTTTGTTAAAAGTATGCCACTTTGACACCTTGCAGAAGGTGTAATTCCACTGCTTCATGCTCCAAATCTCCTCTGATTCATTTTGGCTGGACTCATCTCTTGTGATTTGTCATCACCATGGGGATCCCAAGAGGCACCATCAGGATCACTAAGGGGAGGAACCAGGATGATCCTGGAACATGTAGTCCAGGCAAAGACTCTGTCCTATAGAGAAGGTTGGAAGCCTGAAGCACCAACCTGACACTCCCTTGAGGCCACATGTCAGTATTTCCATGCAGAAATATTTCCTTTCTCAGCTGAAGTATTTTGGGGGTTGATATTTTTTTTCATCAAAATGTCAACATTTGACACACATAATGTCAATTTTCCAGCCATTCTACAGTAAATTGCACCCGATACAAATGTATGTGTATCTCCCCTATTTCTCCATAGTAGCTGTTTTTTCAATAAGAAATTATGGAAAAAAGTGAAGATGTGTCAGAATCTATAGGCTTTAATAGTGGGATTCATCTGACCAAATACAAAAATCTATAACTGAGACATCTACATCTGAGGTTGTCACCCTGGACTCTTTTCATAATCAATGGAGAGAAATAGGCACTTTTAGGGTGTGATTCATCTCATCCTGAAGTAGGTGGCTAAAATAGGTCAGCTGAATCATGTTTTAAAAACACCTATTTCTCTCCATTGGCAGTAGAGGGAATCTATGGTGACAACTTCAGACGTTGACAGCTCAAGTTAAATAAAATTACTTATGCCTTAAAAGTCCATAGAACTGTTGTGCATAAACTTGTCCTTTTGCACCATAATTTCACCTGTTTATCTTATTTGTTTCCAAATATGCAATGACTTTTTCCTTTCCCCTTTTCCCTGTTAAACCAATCTTTTTTCCTTCATTTTTTCCCTACCTACATTGTCTTGTGCATCCTTTTTCTATGCCCCTCAACACCATAAAATCAGGCTTTAAATCAGTAATTTTAAGCCAATATCTGAAATAAATGTATGCCATATCACCAAAACTGTGAAATTCTGCAGTACTCCCTACTTTTCTTGTTAGTGTCACCACTAGTCTGTGACCTTTTGAAATACAAATCCCGTAACCGAATTACACCAATTGTCTGATATCCAGGCCAGGATCGGGCAAAAGATTTTCCCGTGTTGTTTCTCCACATGGACTACACAACACCCTTTCACAAACAATGTCATTTAACATAGTAACAAATTTCCAACATTCCCTGTACTTATCTGTGGATGCCACAAATTAGAAAACTGTTCTGTTTGTCGTCTTTTGTCACGGGCGAAGCAGGGATTTCTCAGTAATTGCCAGTGGTTTGGGAGTGAACACTGCAAACGCGAAGTCATATAAATAATAGTGTTAGTAGGTGGTACAGTGAACACAACTTTTCTGCATTTTGCTATGCCGCAATCCTAGAAGTACGTCCCAGAGACAGTGATGTCTCTTTTGATCTCTTCTAGAAATTAAGTGTGAATGAAAGTCTAAAGAGGGGTTGCAGATCTGTGCATCTGTTCCGTTAAATTTTCCAACACGGACCATTGCCTTCGCAGAATCCTGAAGGAAAGCAAACAGCAATAAATCTGACTTCCCTCTAGGTAAACCCCGCAAAGGGATATAAAAGAGTGAGGGATGGGGTATGAATTTCACTTCAATGCACAAGTAATCTGATTGGGCTAAATCTAGGGTGGAGGACTCAGATTAACTCCCAGCTACATACTGCAGGTTTTCAAATTTTCTTAGTGTAAAAAGCAAAAAGGAACTCTTAGATCATCTAATCTGCTTTCTTCTCGATCACAGGCACTTATCTTTCACACAGTTATCCCTACCTTGAGCCAAATAGTTTCTCTGCAGCCAAAGTATATCTTCCTGAGAGGCATCTAATCTTGATTTGAAGATCTCTGGAGATGGAAAATCCACCACTTCCCTCTATAATGTGTTCTGATAGCTAATAGCTATCAGCATTAAAAGTGTGTGCCTTATTTCCAATTTGAATTCATCTGGCTTCAGGCTTCAGCCTTTGGTTCTTATTATGCCTTTCTCCACTAGATTACAGACTCCTTTCATATCCATTATTTTCTGCCTGAGAAGGTATATACGCCATAAGCAAGTCACCTCTCAATCTTCTTCCTCATAAACAGAAAGATCCAACTCTTTAAATCTCTCACCACAAGGCATTTTCTCCCGTTTTCAAAACATTTCTGCATTTCCTCTCTGCTCTCTCCAGTAGAGACTCTCTCCACTGTGTCTTTCTGAAAACGTGAACTGCAGAGTTGGTGCAGTACTCTAGCATTGGTGTCACCAAGTTGTAACAGAAAGATCAGCTCTCCTGCTCCCTCATTGACCGTTCAGCAATTCTGTTGGGTTTTTGCTGTATTATCCCATTCTGAACAACTGTTTAGTTGCTGGTCTAGTACAAATCCTCTGTATTTTTGAGTCACTGCTTTCAGTTATTCAGTTCTGTGTTTTTCATCTTTGTTTCTAGAAAGGTAATTTAGGATTGGGCTGTATTAAAGCACCCTATTTCTAATAACCTAGTTTACTAAGCAATCTTTCCCATCTCCACAGTGTTCTCTTTGTTGTTTACCACTGACTTACCCATATATGCTTCCAGGAGTAATTTCATGCTTACTTCTGGACTGTTAATAAAAAAAAAAAATAAATTGCAGTCATTCCTTTCGTACCGATTCTTATGGAATCAGAGAAGAAACAACCCATGTCAGTTTTGCATTGTTTTGCATAACAGCAGGGGAAGGGATCTGACAAGTAACATTGTCTGGTTACCTCCTATAGCATTCCTTGTACGTCAGGACTTGTTCAAAATTATCGCCAATGTACTGAAATTTCTCCAGCTGCTCTTAGGAATTCTTAAATGCTGGTTATCCAGTGCTGCTGATTTCAGAATGTTAATCATTAGTTTTTGTCGTTCAACACCCTCTTTGATTATTAATGGGGAATCCTCTTCTTTATCTTTATGTGATAAAAGTATGTCTGAATGTTTTTTCACCTTGGAATGGTTAATTCACATAAAGATATTAGTTTTGATGGGTCTAAAAGTATTAAAGAATCTGGAATGAAATGGATCAACAGTTGCAAGGCAAACAGGTATGGCAGGATTTAAATGTCATGCCAAAACCAGAAAGGAGTCCTGCTTTCTTCACCTTTATGTCCATATATATCAGTCACCCATGAAGTGGGAAAAGAAAGCTCAAATCTCCCTCTTTTTTGAGTAGGAATAAGAAATGTGATTCTGTTCTCTTGTCTCACAAGAAATGGCTTAACCACTGAGATAAAGGAATTCTGGACTGAATGTCTTCTTCTGAAGTTACACCATCTTTTCTAGGTACCTAGATGCACATTGGGCTACTGAGAGCAAATGCAGATGGACTTTAACATTTTCTTTTTCTATACGCTGAAAATTAAAAAAAAAATCTGTTTGGATTTATGTGAAATGAAATATATCACTTTGATTGCCAAACAACAAAAGATCAATTATTCATACAACACATATATAAATATATTTTGCTTTTTCAGATTCAAACCATAAATATTTATTAAGAATTCTACTGTTTCAACATCACAGTGAGCAGTTTTACCACCTCAACTCTCTGAAAGTTCTGCAGTATGTGTAGATTATTTTGTTTGTGTAAAAGTTAAAAATGCCATCCTGTTTATAGCTCTGCTTGGCATACATTTTTGCTTGGTTCCTCTAGCTGCTTATATTCATTTTCAGCACTTTATAAGTTCTACTGGGTTATACGTAACTTAGGTGTGTATCACATTTGTCAACACAAAGTCTTTCATTAGTAATGTCATTTTGGATTCTCCCTCTACTCTTCAACCAAAGACAGTACCTATCCCACCCATGAGATGGAGCCCACTCTGTTTGGCTTCTTGGCCTAACAGAAAGAGGTCCCAATGACACAGTTTCACGGCAGTGAAATCTACATCTTCAAATGTATTGTGCAACCAAGGTTTCAACAGCAGCGTCTTCTGTCTTCTGCTCTTGCTTTTGGGGTCAGAAAGATTTCCCAGAAGATCGTGTTTATTGCCTTCTTCACTACTGTGGCACCATCCTGTCGTCTGCTATTTCATTTTATTCCAGTGAATACAGCGCTATTATAAAGATTTACTGAATGAGTTCATAAAGCTTCCCAGTCTTGGGATGGTTAACTTCTGGTCTGCTCTTTAGCGAATTAACTGAAAAACGTCCACAGCTGATCTGAAGCAGTATACAGCAGTGTTCCTCGCCTGTGTCTATACTGTTAATTAGAAGAGGTTCAGGAACTAATCTCTTCCCCAGGGTCCAATGGCACCAGTTGGTGAGGTCTGCACAACTTAGGACTTTTCTTTTTTGGGGCAGATTTGACTTTGAATCACCTTCAAACATATTCTGCCAACAATTGAGCAGTGTAAACCTTCAACATGAGGTTTAAGGGCCACAAAACCCCATCCACCCTGTGCCTAACAATTAGCATACACATTCACAACTCATCAAGGCCAGCAAAAATACCAAGAAGCTTACCATTTATTTAGATATATAAGCCACTGCCTTAACCTGCTGAGATGCTCTCATAGGGTAGGATCAAGGATTCTCCATGGCTGATGAATCTAGGATCCCAGTGGAAGCAAGGAGCTTGGCGTCCCCACCCAGCACTGCCCAGTGGAGATTTCCTCAGCTACCTGGGAACCACCCAGCCCAGATGCCTGAAGCTAGAGATGGTGAATGATTTCTGCGCAGTGATAAAAAACACAAAAACAAAAACAAAACCAAAAACAAACAAGAAAAAGAGAACTAGCACACAGTTCAACAGACCTTTTATCCTGGAATGGCTGCGCATTCAGCGACTGACAGCTTCCTCTGACTCATACTGTACTACAGCCCCAGACAGAAAAGTGGATTAGATAATATTGACAATCAGTGCCCATTCAAATGCCCATTTTAACTGAAAGAAAGACTGCACGTATGAAAGGACAATATTTAGGATGCAAAATCTCACCTTCCTCTATTGTTATGTAATGTAATAGCCATAAATGCATATACTTCTTAACTAAATAAAACGGTAATACACCACCTTGCTTCTTCTGACATTTATCTCAAAAAGCTACTCAGTGCAGTCCAGTACTGTGTTAGGGAAATGAGAGAAGCACTTATTCCTTCACATTAGTTAACATGTCAAAAGCTTTTTATCTCAAAGATATTAAATGGTAAGAACAGTGTGTTTCAACTTCCAAATTGTCATACATCAAAGATTTTGGAGGACTTCTTTTTTAAATTGACAGTTGTCATTTAATATACAGTATGATCCAAAGCATATTATTTCTGAATGTTACCAGGGAGATTTCATTGGCTTTTGTGACATTTCCAGTCTTTGGCATAATTGGCTAACAGCTTTTTTAACCTAACGTCTTTTAAGAAATAGTGTACCTGGTGGTCTGGGGTATCACATCTTCTGTTTTCTCTTGTCTTTGTTGTCCAAAAATGTTACCGTAATGATAAAAAGTGACATTATTTTAAAAGATAAGAAACACCAAAATTATTTTCTGTCTGACCTTTACAGTTACCAGAACAAGCGGCTTCTGTTAGCAAAATAGTTCAAGCTTTTTATTACAAAGGATATTTGGCAGTATTCCATAAGAAAAAAAAAATACATGTAGTTCTTGTCAGGGGAAGTCATTAAGCCCTCTCTCCTTATGCCAGGCTAACATTTTAACAAAAATAAAATTCTGGATATTTTAAGATGGAGGAGGAAGTTGACTGTGAGAGGCAAGGATATTTCACATAATGCTTTTTGCGAATGTTTTATGTCTTTGACTGCACCACATTGAAGCAAATACAGCAGGTTTACCCAAGAGTTCAAGGAGATTTTGGTGACCTTCATTTCCCAGCTGCACATTTATGCATTCAGAGTTTTCTTCTTCACCCTGGTCTGTTGTGTTATTAGATTGACGCTCCTTCTTTACGGAAGGCTGGGGGGTAAGACAGATAAATGACTGCATGGCTCAATGTGGCTAAATCGCCGTATTTGCAATTTTTAAAATAATTATGGCTACTTCCTCAGCTGTACTGTTTTTTTCCAGGTAAAGACTTGCAAATCAATTGTTAGCTCCGCTGCATACTTCTCATTGTTGATTTTACAGGTTACCACAGAACTTTAGAGGTGGAAATACTTGAGAATTCAAAGATACATCCAGCACAGATCCTTTTAACCACAGTTGTCGTTGCTCTGGTTCTTCAGCCCAAGTAAGGATGATATATGTCTCTCTTTCAGCTCAGAAGACAAAGATATGACATTGTTGTCACTGATTCTTAAGATAAACTGTATGAGTCAAATTACAATAGCAACAAAAGTTAGAACAAAGCCCTCTCTTGTTGAAACAGTTTGCTGGTTTACTATCTTTTGCTCAGCTGGTGGTACCGTACATAGCCTGCAAATGGATGAAATACATTTTAGGTGCGTGAAAGAAAAAATACTATTTAAAAACATAGGATTCCTTTAGGAAAATAATTGGAGACAGTTATAATCATTAACTCTGGAATACATAATTCTTCCCACAATTCTTAATATAAAGTGAACGCTGTTGCATGCCACAGTATTAAAGAATATATGGGTTAAATAGCTTCCTGCTTCAAAGATGCGTGGCCTAAAACCTGAAAAATTACAGTATATGCAAATGATCATAAAGGACTGACTTTACTGACCATTTCTTTGTGTTTGGGGGATAGATTTCTGCATGGCATAATATTTCCACTTGCATTGGTTTCCTGGCATGAAAATGTTTATTGCACTCATTAGCTAAGAGGATGTCGGCACTGGTCCAATGAACACAGATCTGCCTTCTGATTTCAGCCATTAAATTGCAATGGGATTCATAGGCTTAACATTGTGGGTGTGAGAATAATAAAATGGAACTCCATCTTTAGCCCAGTTACCATGGATGCAGTTAAAGGTCATAGTGGCAGCTGCTAACTAGTTGCCTTTTTAGCTGTATTTCCCCTCCTGCTATGTGTTTTTGTGTACCTTAGTTTCTGCAGGTCTGCCTTAGAGCAATTCCGCTTCCTTAACTTGGCATATGGGTGTCTTCCTCCACATGATGGGTGCATTCCCATAAATATGGTTGCTATGGGCATTCCTTTATTCAATTATTTGTGTTTTAATGAAAAATGAATGTAAAGACCTTAGCAAAAAAATAGAAATGCAGCCTGCTCAGCATCCCGAATTATTTCTATTTTCTGCACTCGGCTTCACATTCCTAACTGGGGGGGGGGGTGGGGGGGTGGGAGGGGCAGAAAAAAAAAAAAAGCCCTGTATATAGTGAATTCCCATCTCCGTTTAAACTCCTAATGGGTTCAGGCACTGAGGCATTCACAATGTGGAACATCAACTACTACTTCTCCATTCGGCCCAAAGTCCTAGGAGTTAATTCTCTGTACTGCATGAAGTGTCAGAGTAATTACCGCTGATCAGCCCTATTTCTCAGCATTCTGTCCTGCTTTGAGAGGCACCCTGTTTATTGATGCACCGCCACATCACCACAGTGCTTTCATTCAGGCAAGCTGCTTAATCGAAAAGGCTTGGACAATGCAGGATTTTCAAAGAGAAGAAGTGGAAAAAAATTAAAAGTAGCCAAGTAAAATAAAGTGAATGGTAAAGAAACCTGAAAGCTCTACAAAATATTTCCTTATGTCAACACTTCATTTCAATAGATTTTAAAACTCCTATTCATTTCCAGAAGAAGGTACTGTGAGTCTTTTCTGTGGTGACTCAACTACGTGATCACGTCCTTTTTGAAGATTTTTAAGAGCACAGTGCTGGAAGCCCTCCTTGAGGAACGTTTATTGTTTTTTGTTCTGTTTATATACAGGCTATGACTGTGTCAACCCTTATGAACCACAATACAAAGAAACTTTTTTTAAGTTTTTGCCTCTCTCTTTTAAAGATACATTTATATAACTTGTCATTTCTTGAAAATAAATTAAGTACTATATGAGCCAAATGTTTCAGCTCCACACAAGGGTGGCTTCTGGTTCTCTTTGGCAGGATGCCACTTTATTCATTTTTATTTCAAACACAATGCGAAACTTTTAATTTTAATATAGTATATAAGTACGATGGCTATAAAGCCTACACTGTGACTAATTCATGCTCCTCCTCTCTTTGCGCTTCTGTGAATTTTAGAGGGTGACAGAAAGTTACATTTCAACTTAAATACTATCAGGCTTTGTGTCTTTGTTAGTGAGAGAAGAGAGATTTATTTGGGCCAGCAATCTTATTTAGGACTCAGTGTTTTCCTTGATTAAGTTGCTTTTGGGCACTGTTCTTGTAGGTCTGTGGCTACCCAGCCTGTAGTGAAAGTAACTTTTTAGTTAAGTCTGTTTTGCCTGGAGAAGTGAAATAGATTGTCACATGGAAGAGGAAACAAACAGGTAATGACAAACACAAGTGTAAACAAACCAGTTATCTAACTGTTTGCTGACGTTCCTTTAATGACATCACCCCCTTTGTGGCATTGCTTCATTAAAAAACAATAATAAGTTTCATAAGTTGTTGTTCAGCATTGTTGTTGAAAATATCAGAATAAGACTACTACGACTATTATAGTGTCCCGTTTTACCGTTTCCTCCACCATACTTTTAATCAGAGAATTTCTTCTTGTGCCTTGTTTACTGTTGATATTTTCTGGCTGATTGGATAGGAATGACATTTTGACAATTTACTGTAGCAGTAAGCACTGTACAAACAAAAGGTGCTGATGAAAACTCGGAACCCATTATTATGTAAATTATGGCTGACTAACACAGATTCCATCTCCCAGTCACCATCATTGAGACCAGTTTTACTCAATGATAATAATTTTCATGATTGCAGTCTTCAGAGAGATCAGAAATATGCTTTAGCTGTTGCATTTATCTACTGCGGGTACTTGACCCTTAATTAAATTCTGAAACTTTTTTATATAATAAAGTAAAATACAGCTGACACTTCTAGTCAAACAAAGAGCATCAAGCATAGATCTACCAAATAAGATAAAGGTATTTCAGACTTACCTTGTTGTAATGCTAGTAAACACGAAGACTACAACATCTTTTGAAAGAGAGCTTAAAGTTTAAAAGAAAAAAAAAAAGCATGCTGTTGGGCTATTTAAATGTGTCAGTTCAGCGCTGTGTCTGCTGAATGCTGGGCTTGCTCTGCAGAATGGTCTTGGACTTTATATTAAAATATGCATGACAGGAAAAAAAAAACGAATGAGCTTTGAGTATATAGGTGATGTTTGTCTGCTCCCATACGTTATTGCGCTCATAAGTGCAAAAAGACTAGGAAAAAAAATAATAGGGTTTTTAATGTTCCCCAATAACTTTCATAAGACGGTACTGTCCCAAATCTCGAAAACCCTGCTTTGTAAAACTATTCCTCCTAAAAACAGATTAGAAGCAACTCAAGGTGCTGCACTACTGAGCTAGTGTTCTGCTGCTAACAGATAAAAAACTGACTAAACGTTGTACAAACAGATCAGTTAATTTGGGTTATGTTTATATTTATATATATATGTTCAAAAAACAAGACTGGGGAAAAGCAATACACTGTAGAGAAAAAGGGAGCAGGGTTTTGTATTTAATATCTTCATTTTTTAAGACAGGTCTGCAAGCTTTTAGTACTTCTTTCCCCTCTCTTCCCCCCATCCATTTTTCCCTTCTCCCCACACTCCTCACCAGTTTTTCAAATGAGAAAATGGCCATTCCAGACAAGCAGTAACAGTCAATCTTAAAAAGAGGTAAGGTGTTATAAAAATGGAGTATTTCTTTAGAAGTAGCACTTTGCTAAACTGTCAGTTCATAGAGCCAATGAGCTAAGAAAAGTAATTACTTAAGTGGATTTCATGAAGAGTAGAAAGATGATTGTGCCACATTAAATAACAATTGTATCCTTAATGATGTGTTGGACTATAATACAAACATCCTTCTGCCATTATATGCACTACAATATACCTTTCTAATTACTCCAGTGGCTTCCTCTTCCTTTATTAAGATGCTATGCTTTCAGAGACCATGTAAGCATTATATGAGCTTTTTCTTTTTTTTTAAACTACAGTGAGTGCAGCTGCATCATTGATAAATTGGTTATAAATTACTGACACATTGTATATGAATGGAATCATTGTTTTATTCCTTTTCTTTCCTTCATGAAACACAATTTTTCTTAGAAGAGGTATAATGAAATTCAATAAAATTACTTCTCCAGGTTTTTTTTTTATATTTCTAGAAGTGTAAGCAGTATAGTAATGTAAGTCCAGAGAATTAGTAAGGCCGATTCAAGACAACATGGCAAACTTCAGAAACAAAGCTAGAATAGGGTAGATAATTTGGTATTATTCATTTCAGTGATTTCTTGCTTATAGCCCATGAACCCTTGGGGATCCTTTGGCTTCCTGTCAGTGATCCCTGAAAAAGCTTTATTATCTGCAAGCTTAAATATATTACATGGGTATTCCTCTCCACTAAAAATATTTTTAGATTGCCTGCAAATTCACAAAGGTTGAAAACCACTTCTCCCTTTCATTGCTTATATTATGTCCCTTAGAGATAGAAACCCTACACTCCTTAGCACTGCTTTCTGTAAATCAGTATGCTTTCTATGATTTTTAGAGCTACTTTTGTGCACTATCTGACCACTCATTAGACTTGATTTCCTAACGTCCTGTCAGCACACAGAGCTTATACTTGAACCTTGTTAAAGTTTGCACACATTAATAGTCCCTCTGAAGAAAAAGGAAACTTCTTTTATGTGGAAATTCTTCCAAATGTATAAAGGGATTGAGGAACTGGAGAAAAAAAAAATAAATCATAAAATCAGACAAGTCCAGATTCTCTGTCAGAACTTCACTTAACTCTTACGATAGAAATTTTCGTGCAAAAAGGAACTTGAATAGACAAATGAACAAAATAAAACAGGCAAAGTATTCTTCTCCTCTGTTGTCTCTTAGTACAGATGCTCTCCTTTAGCTCATAACTCATGTACTTCTGCTACCTATTGATGCCATTAATAGCAATAATTCTGTGAACAGTCCGTTCTACTTTTATGTACATTACACTGTGGTCCCGAATTGGGTAGTCAAAGTAACGTCTTGGGAATTTTATTAGTAAAATCAATAGAATATTGTCAAAGTTCTTTACCACTGTTGAGTGACCTGAATTTAGCTTAGCCCAAAGAGAACAACATTCTTGTTTTGAAAATCAGGTTTGACCCTTTTCAAATACGGCAATAATAGGAAAAACATGTCATAGCATGACCAAACTATTTTATGGTTCTCATCAATATTATATTCCCTTTGTGAAAAACTAGGACACATTATACAGCTAGTTTCACATCTGACTGTTCACACATTGTCAAACTGAGAAGCAACAATGTCCATAATTTAAAAAAAAAAAATCCAGCTATAAAATTAATCTGTAATTAACATAACCAATTTCCTACAAGCATATACCTTTTCTCTTTAGTCCTGAATTCTTACTGGTACAGTAAGGGCTCTGTGCTTGGATCGCGTGCTAGGCAGAATTATGGGAATCTTTATAAACTCCCTGCTACACTGCTTGGTTAGCTGAATCCAAGATTAGTAAATGGTCCTTGGAAAGTAAGCAGAGTAGCCCCCCTGTTACTGCAGTTGCAGGGTATATACATAGCCATATATTCTTCTGCAGTCAGTCATAAGAAGACTGAGCCAAAAAAAAAAAAAAAAAAAAAAAAAGCATTGCCTGGTAAAACTGCAACTAAGTGAAATTTTTGCACTGGAAATAGTTTGTCATTCTTACCTGTACTCCTTGTCATCTGCAGAGTACCCATTACTCAGTACTGCCCAGAATTGGGACCGCCGTGAGGTGACAAATTCTGTTGCTCTGTTTTCTGGGAGAGAAGGTTATACAGGTCTTATGCTTTGTTCTGAAGGTTAGCACTTACCTACTCGGATTTGCTTAAATCCAAGCAAGTCATATTTTGAAAATTAAAATAAGTTGTTGAAAATGCGATGCGTGTGGCATTTTCTACTGTTTTAAAGGAAGAAAATGCTGCTGGAAAAGGAAGAAAAACGTGAAGCTGGACAAAGATGGTTACATATAATGATTCAGGCACACTTTGTAACTTAAAATTGTCACATCATATCACAGATCTTTCTGCCTGCTGGAGAGGATGGTGAGTCAGCCTCTCTTTAAGTTTGGGAAAAATGATTTTTCCCAAATTAATAGCTCGTATATGTGAAACACATAAGTTACATCTGGGACATTGAGAATTCTGTTGAGTAGGAAACTTCAATGCTGTTTAGGCAACTAAGTGAAAATTTTCAGTCTTAGAAACCCTTAGTCAGAGGATACCTTGCTCCTGAGTGCCCAGACTCTACTGGGGTTGATTTTCAACAGGGTTTCTAATATTCCTTGTTGCCTGAAGCTCTTGTACCTAGAAATACTTCTGTGTAGGAAAAAAATTAATTACTCAGCTTTCTCTTTCTAATGGGTTAAGGAATCAGCTTTGGTTTCCAGGTGCTTTTCTTGTTACGGGTTATCTCCAGATCACCCGAAATGGGCTAAAGATAAAGTTTACTTCATGTACTTCCGAGGACTGGCATCCAATTTGTTCTAGAACAGCTTGAATGAGACTGACATGCAGAAATAGTCTCCTGAAACTGATCTATCTACTGTTGCTTGTTAAAAAGCAGATTGCTTACTGTGGTGGCAGTGAAGGTAGAGATAGGGATGTAGTTCCTGCATGCTCAGCACCTGCCTTCTTGAGGGAAACATCAATTTCTGCTCATTCCCATCATCTCGGAAATCAGTGTGACCTGCTGGGAGGCACTGCTTGTTTTGCAAGGACTCAGGATAGCTCTGTGGTATAGACAGACTTCTTGATGCCTAAAGGTCCTACCTAACTCTGGTCATGGAAGCCACCCTTGATAGCCAAGAAGCAGAAAACCTTAATGGAAGTGATACAGCAACTTTTTTTTTTTTTTTTTGTTCAGCTTTCTGATCGAAAACCTTGGAAGCACCACACCCATTACCAGATAGTCATGGCAACAGCTCTGCCAGATGGAAAAGTCACCTTATCAACATTATAAAGAAGGGAAACCAAGGCACAGGAACATAAAGTAACTTACCTAGGACAGTATGGCAAGGCGCTGTGGAGGTAGGAAGACTGCCTGGGTTTTAAATTTGTATCCAAAACAGAAGTCCATTCTTCTCCCTCTGAAAGGAAGAATACTATGATAGCCTGTAAAAGGTTTATGGTTAGAATAGAATATATCTTTGCAAAATTCACTCTCTAAGTATGCTTGCTGCTTAGGCGGTGCATAACATCTAACACGGAACCAAGGTCTGCCTCTCCACACGGAGGGAAGACTACACGTGAGCACCCATCTGAAAAGTGGCCATGTTGAATCCCTCTGCTTACAAGCAAGCCGGTGTATTTTGTGTTCCTGTGCTTAGGTGTATACAGCACCACGTTGCGTAGGTTGCTCCCAGGGAAAATGGTGCAGAGCTGCAGCCTCACGTGCTCCAGCAGCGCATGAGCTTTAGAAAGTAACAGAAGTACGAAACTGCACTTGTAACGAGACTTTTCACATCGGTTTTAACCAGAGTATCAGGAACCTGATTCTTCTGGCCCTCTAAAGGGTGTCGTTGCCTGTTGCATGCCACTGCCTGCTCCTCAGTGCGGGTTCTGAAGGTGCTGCGGAGGTTTTGCATTCCACCTTCGAGTGAGCTGGACTTATGAACTGGAACTAAGATCAGAACTGGCAGCTAGGCTCATGGCAAATTGAAGTTTTATTTATTTGATCATTTCATTGCAAGGTAGACACTGTGTCTGTGGTTTATATCTTTAAAATCAAATAAACTATTTATATATGGTGAAGAACTGTAAAACACATAGACCTTATTCACTAATATTTTTATGGTTTCTTTACACTTGACAAGTAAAGAATTTGTGAAAGTGTTTTTTGTACCCAAATCCCACAGATTTTTTGGGTATTTTTTAAATCAAGACAAGGTACAATCTAGATTAGTAACACAAACTTAGCTCCCATTTTTCCCTAACATGCAGCATGAACCCTTCTGAGTGAATTTTTAATATATATTTTTAGTGGAATACATTTGATGAAAACTTAAGAAAATACCATCAACTTTTATCTATTTAACGTTTTCATGTTATTAAATGAGGATACCTCATGTGAATTTCAGGTCAGTGTGGAAATATAAATTAGCTACTGTTTTCCTTCCCCTCCTGATAATATTGTTTTTTTTACATCACCATGGAAAACTTTATGCAAATGTTCTTGCCACACCATATCCATTATACCTTAAAGAGAAAACAGTCTAATAAAAATTCTCAAAACAGCTATTACTTGTAGGAGAGGAAACTGAAAGGTCTGCAGTCTTTCAAAGTGTCATTGCTACTAACTTGAGCTTCGCAGAGGAAGAAATCAGAACCGTTCTTTCATAGAGACAAATTACTGTGAGCTCCAGATGAAGCCAGCGAAGCCACGGAGAGGCTGCAGTTTGCAAGCCAGGTCTCGACTGGTTTTTCAGTCCTGTGGACAAGGAGCCTCCTGGAAGTTTTTGCCACTCCTGCTGTCAGCTTGTCAGGTTGCTCCTGCACACACCTTTACAGCTGCAACTCCTGCTGCACATGTTGCAGGACGTGTGGAAGGTCATTAGCGGTTTCAATCTGCATTACTGTCATCCCAAAGTACAATCTTGCCATGCACTTTGCACTGTGAGGGCTAGGAAACCAGTGTCTTTCGTAGTAATGACTTCCAGTTTACAGCCTTCATTTGTTATATTTCCTCAATAGCTGTTGTGTTGAGATTAACTGCATAAATGGTCTGCAGCTGGCTGTTATGAATTAAGGGAGTTTAATCAAAGTATTTCTAATGTACAGCATAATGATAATACATGGGGGAAGTACTATTTAAGAGATAATGATGGCTTCAGAAGATCACTGTTGTAATGTTTAGTGCATATGCCTTCAGCATTGAATTTGTTGTTGTTCTGAATATGCTTAATGGATCAGTGAAAAGCTGCCTAATGTGGGATTGTTTGATGGGGCTGACAGAGCTGGAATTAGCCCATTGCTGTTTACTGCATACAGCCATTAAGATTAATTGCTGCCAGATAATTTTGACTGTTTTTATCTTCGGGAAAAAGTGTCACTAATGGGTTTATAAATTGGTTCACTATTACTAATAGTAAGGCCAGTGTAACAGGAGAGGATGTCAGCAGCTAATTCTAAAGATAAAGGTAAAAAGTATAAAGTACTATATGACTTGCTAGTTTTAAGGGATAATGTTATCTAATAACAGACAGACTGATATATGATGCTCATTAATGCTATTTCCCGGGCTTTGGGTTGAACCTAATAGATGCTAATAAAGTCTTATTTGATGTACCATTAAAAAGCTCAATCTGTTTTCTGCATTAATGCACAATGTTGTTTATCACATTTTCAGTGACTAAAACCCAAACCCTCAATCTGTTACATAACTAAACAGTATCAGGCTAGTTATACCTATTTTTGTCTTTGTTTAGAGACACAGAAAAATTTATAAAGCAACCGCTTTTCTGTATATACTGTACGCAGTTCACATCACTCAGCTTCCTGTCAACAACGACAATACTTCAGGTTTCATTTTAACGTATCCCCTTTTACATATATTTTCACCGGTAAATTCTGCAAAGTGCTCCCTCCAAGAGATAAATTAATTGTTTTGCAAATGTTAGGAAATAGTGGTGGCAATGTGGGCAAAAGCTTATCCAAGGAGGACAAATCCACATTAGAGGTTAATAGTCTGGTACAGCACATATACATGCATGTGCAGTGCCTCTAATTTGCTGTGTATTAAAATGAAAGTTCTTTGTGCACTGAGTTTCAAATATATCCCTTGTATCTAAGGGCATTGACAAGGGAGTGGGAAGAACATGCACTAAATAGATAGAAACACGGACAAGGAATGCTTAATGAAGAGGGGAAAACCAATAACTCATGAGTAGTGAAGTTGTTCTCTTCTCAAGTAGAGATAGTGTAAATTATGAAGTGATTCCCTTCTCAAGTCGAAAGAGCATTTATATTTTTCATGACCAATTTTTATATGGTGCTGAGAACCTCTTTGATTTTTTTGAGGGTCCCTGGATAGTAAAACAGTTCTTGTCTAAAAAAATAAAAGCAAGCTCAAACAATACCAGAAAAAGGTCTTTGCATTATTTTTCCCTTTCAGGATGCTAGCACGTGAAGAACTTTGAGAAGTGAAGAGGAAAAAATAGAGAGTGGTGTGATCTGTTCTTCTGTATTTGCTGTTTCCACAGTAGTATTCCAGGTGGCATTCTTGTTTCTTTGCCATTAAGGACATGGACCCTTTATTCTCGTTTAGAATCTTTCCCCACTTTCAACTTCCATCCTTTCATCATATTTATACCATTTGCCTGCAGATCTAGTAATGCAGGGGACCTTATATTATGTAGGGAAGTGGCTATGGTCTAAATATTCTTCCCTTTATTTATGTATCTGAACATTGCACGACGCTGCCTGGAGATATCCATTCAGGTTTTTTCATTATGTCCAGATCCTGATTTCTTTCTCTCTCATATCCCCCACCATTGGCTGTATTATCCATATCTAATCAATCATTTTCCAATTAAACTTTTGTCTATGCACAGATCTAGCACTGTTTTGACTTAAATCGATTTAAAATCGGTTTCATTAATTCAGTACAAGCTCTATGTAGACACATTAATGTTAGGTTACAAGCAGCTTATTTTGGTTTACTTTTAACTCAATATAAGTTAAACCAAGTTCTGTCAGGCTTGTATTGATTTAAAAGAGCTGACACAACCTATTTCACTGTTTTACTACATTGATTTTAAATCTCGTTCTTAGTTAAACCAAAGCAATTTGCACAGAGACAGTCCCAAGTTTTGTTCCCAAAAAGTGTTGCCAATGTTTCTATGCAGGGCCCTGTGCAGATGCCCATTAGCCTCTCCTTTCTATTGTTAATGATTCTAAATAAGGTCTTGAGGCAAGCCTTGATTAGGTTGTTAACCAAGCTGTCTGTGGCAGGCAATTTAGGATGATAGCTTACCCGAAAATTATTCCAGAATAAGGTATAGTGTTGTGAGTGTTTTCATGCAGAGTAGTCGTAGTGGAACAGTTTCAGGTAGAGACACTCTGAAGGAGATTTGGGTGTTCTTGTGCCAGTTTGGACAGAACAGGGCATCCTTTCCCTGCTCCAGGAGGGAATGGATCCCCTCTGTTAGATCAGCCAGCCCAGACATCTTGGGTACCCTACAGCATCTCAAAGGGCACAAAACATCTGTGTTTACTCACATGAATCCCTTCCTCTCATTCTGAAGTAAGAATGATTTTTTGAGTCTAAGTAATCTGCTTCCAAAGTAAATGGCTGGGAAAAAATTGACCTTATGAGAGAGGGAAAGGAAGAAGGAGAGGAGAGGAGAGGAGAGGAGAGGAGAGGAGAGGAGAGGAGAGGAGAGGAGAGGAGAGGAGAGGAGAGGAGAGGAGAGGAGAGGAGAGGAGAGGAGAGGAGAGGAGAGGAGAGGAGAGGAGGCAAGGCAAAGAAAGGAAGGGAAGGGAAGGGAAGGGAAGGGAAGGGAAGGGAAGGGAAGGGAAGGGAAGGGAAGGGAAGGGAAGGGAAGGGAAGGGAAGGGAAGGGAAGGGAAGGGAAGGGAAGGGAAGGGAAGGGAAGGGAAGGGAAGGGGGGAGAAAAAGAAAGAAAGAAAGAAAGAAAGAAAGAAAGAAAGAAAGAAAGAAAGAAAGAAAGAAAGAAAGAAAGAAAGAAAGAAAGAAAGAAAGAAAGAAAGAAAGAAAGAAAGAAAGAAAGAAAGAAAGAAAGAGAGAAAGAGAGAAAGAGAGAAAGAGAGAAAGAAAGAAAGAAAGAAAGAAAGAAAGAAAGAAAGAAAGAAAGAAAGAAAGAAAGAAAGAAAGAAAGAAAGAAAGAAAGAAAGAAAGAAAGAAAGAAAGAAAGAAAGAAAGAAAGAAAGAAAGAAAGAAAGAATTGAAAACGGGCAAGTTTAGACACATCACACAATGGAATCCTATTTCACTGAGCAGGATCTTTCCAGCCCTTTACCTTGCAGGTGCACCTGTTTTGGGTCATGCCATGCCTGCAATGGCGTGCTTCCTAATCTGCTATTTGGTACAAAGCTGCTCTGATTATGGATTTGCAGAAACAGCATGTTAATCCTGAACTTTCTTTTCCAAATCAAGCACAGATTCTGGACTGCTTAACCTAAAAACAGCAGTCACTGAAGATACCCAGGTGTTTCTAAACTAATATCTATTAGGTAAAACAAAATGACTTTTTGCAGAATGCAAGGCCTGATTTTCAATGCAGTAAAGACAATCTAAGATAGAAAGGGCTTCACTAAGTTTACACAGCCACACCAGTGCCAAAGCTGGGCGACTAAGAAGAATAGATATTTACATTGTAGTGAAGTATAAATGCAACTTGATCAGTTTTTCATGAAAAACTTGACCAGTTTTTCAGGAAGGAGGTCTACCACAATTTACGTTCATTCTCAAAATTACAATGAACACCTGAGCTTCCTGAACTTTCTGAGCATCCAGCTGCTTGTGGCTGTAAGTAACAGGCATTTGTCTTGCTGGAGCAACCCAGGTTTCCACCTTGCAGTCCTGGAGGATTGCTCAGGCTCGGCATAGCCCAGGTCAGCTACCCAAAAACCCTACATGAAGGTACTAGCCAGTTATGAAGTTACTCTTAGCACTATTTTTTCCCCTATATATGCTCTATGATGTATGAAGTGAGGGCAACAGGTCCTTTCCAAACTTCCCCTTTCTCTTAACACTCTGTAATTCCACACACTTGCCTACAGCAAGCCCATCCCCAGTGGCTTCTGGAGGAAGAAGCAGTAGTATTGCAGAGCATAGCCATATCCACACAGGTCTTCGGACACTGTTCATTTTCCTGGTCCTTTGCCGCCACAAGTTCCAGATCAGTGACTCTGACAAAATGAATGTAGCTGAGAACAAGACTCGACATCAGATCTGCATTATGCTCCAGAAAGCAGCACTCAGTCGACACTGAAAGATGCCTGACTCAGGAAACCAGGTGCTCTCTGCCATTTCAAAGCAGAAACTTCAGTAAGGTGCTTTACAGGACTGTCTTTCCCTTTCTATTGACTAGACAGGAAGCCTTATGAGACTCCTACCTCAGACACTTCATTTAAGTATTTAAATTTAGACACTGTGAAAAGCCTTGCAATTTTCTTTCTTTCAGGAAGATTTTTGGATTTGGTTGTCTTCTTTTAGGATGAAATTCATCGCTCTGCAGCAACTCAGTTCAGGACGGAGGGCCCTTCCAGTTCTTTGCAAACTCTGATTCAAAGACCTAATTCCAAACAGAGCAAACCCCTTATAAAGCCCCATTAAGTTCTGTTCAGGTTTAGCCATCCGGCAAGACCACTGTCTTGGAAAAAATCTGGACCTAGAGGGGTGCATAGTGTTTAATCTGACCCACTGGGCAGGCATGAATTCTATCACACAGTCCTGTGTCTCACTTCAACCTCGTCAAGAACTGTGATTCTGAAAAGAAAATCCTGTGGGAAATTCGTACTTTAGTTGAGGGGAAAAAAAAAATCAAGTCAGGCCTCCAAAAATTATAAAGTGTTACATTAATTGCTTCTTTTCACTTGTCACCTTCTTGATTTGAGCTTTTACAGTTCATATTTTTGAGCTTTCTTCTGCAGTCCAGACCATTAGGAAAGTCTTTTCTTTTTTTTTTGCCTTAATAAAAACAGGTAACAACAGGATTTTTGAAGCTAAGGCACTAAAAATACTGATTGTTCTAAAATACATGATTAAATCACAAGTCTTAGCAACATCATAAAGTGTCTTTCCTTTCAAGAGTAGTTTTCATATATTTGTTTGAAGCAATTTCTCAAATGAAACTGCTTTTTTTTTACATATACACAGACTCGTGCAGGTTAGGCAGAAAAGCGGGGATGAACCCAGGCTGTGGGTAAGTGCTGGGAAAGTGTGGAGTGATATATCATGCAGCCATTCTATTTATCAATGTCAAAAATTCTTTGTCTGATTCATGAAATGTTATTTTATCACCACACAAGGATATGTGGGGTGCTTTTTGCAACTGAAGTATGAATGTAATAGATTGCAAAACTTTCTCTCCTTAAATTCACACTTGAAAATGATGTGCTGAAATTTTCAAATTGACCTAATTAAGAATATTAGGAACAAATGCAGATACTTAATACAGCAAATGAAATAGGTTGAATTTTTTTTTTTTAAATTCAAGTCATGGAAATATTGTCCTGAAATTAAACTATTTAACATGGAAGATTCTCTCATCTTCAGACAGTTTCAGGCCAATTCTTCCCAGACTGCAGCTATTACCTCGAAAAATTACATAACTTGCCTTTTTTCTGCAAATCACTGAAGCCCGACTGGTGCTCCATTATTAACATCAGAGCTGTCAGCATCTCAGGGAGGCAAGAGAAGAAAGCAAAGCGTTCCTACCAGCAGCAACAAAACCATGCTTGCACTTAGAGAAATCTTCCTTCAATCCTCTTCATACCAAGCAGAGAACTACTTAAAGTACAGTACGCTGAAGGTTGGATTCATTTCACTTTCACTATCTATAAGCTAGAAGTCTCTGTTAGATGTCTATAAGTTAAAGTCAGCTTGACTCGCTCTCTAGACAATGAAGAGAGATAGGCACCTCCAGAGGGTGTTTCATCCCATGTGAAGACAGGTATCGAAGAGAGATAGAAGGAATCGCCCTTTGGAGATGCCTATCTCTCTCCAGTGACTACAAAGGGAGTCTGTGGTGAGTGGCTTAAACTTGACAGCTAAAGTTATGTGAGATGAAATCTAATCCGAAGCATAAATAACACAGGATGAGCTTTACTCCTGTACTGAAGAGAAGGTTATTAGTGATGGTTATTGGAAGCATTCTGCACTAAAAAGGCACAAATTGCATTGTGCTTATTAGCTAGCATGAATTAACTTGACTGGCATATAACTACAGTAATATGTCATGGGTGTCAGGGCCTCCTTAAAAAGTAGGAAGGGCAAGTTCAGTAAGGGACCATGGTTCCAAAAGGGTGTCACACTCAGTGGGACCCTGAGCAGCTTCTGAATGCTCCTGTTTCTCTCAGTGCTACCTGTTTAACAACTGTCTTACAGTAATGACAACCCTGGGCATCTTTTTTACCATCTAAGTGCCATTTGCCTCTGTTCCAGTTGAGATCCTAACAGTATGGCAGGTTAGTCAACTTGTATTTTACAGGAAGTGGAACTGCACTATAATAACACAAAAAGAGTCAGAATATTTTCCTTTCACATGACTCGCATTAACTTTCCAGCCCATCAAAGTATTACTCATTTTAGTTTAGAACCTGAAGACAGGCAAAAAGTATCTTCCCCTAGAAACTGTAAGCAATAGTCTGTGTGGCACCAACTGATTGGCTTTCACATTGCTGCAGACTAATCCTGTCTAGAGCAGGTGGGGGCCTGTGAAGTAATAGCTCTTGACCCTGGCTCTCCTCTAGGCTCCATACAATGTCTTCATGACCCTAAAGCTTCTCTTTATTTCAGTTCAAAGAGTCTGACATGAGAGAGGGTTGTGCTGGAGCCAATGAGGCTGGTGGGTGTTATACCATGAAAGTGACCACACACGTGGCATGCCATAGGGTTTGACATGATGGGGTTGTCCGAGTGTGCAAAAACTGCTGAAAACATGGCCGAAAACAAGACATAATGGGAAAATCAGCACAACAGAGGATCAAGATAACAATGTCTGAACAGGTCGCTGTACTTTTTTTGAGTAGGTATATTCAAATGGACCTTATCTCGTCATCGCTTTGGCTATTTTAATGAAGGAACGAAAATTTTAGCTTTGAGCTTTGCAACCCCTGCTAGATCGGATGTCAAAAGAGAAAGAATTCAAGATACCTCTGCAGCCTGGGTTTTTGTGTCTTTATTAATAGTTTCTTGAAGATAACAGTGGGTAGACAAAATTTTATGACTGCACACAGAATTCTAAAGACTCTGCCATATCAACCTTGCCACCACTCTCTCCCGAACTGTATTGTGGGCATCTATATATCCAAGAAGTTTCCCCTGATATAAATCAATATGAGTAGAGAATGAAGGCCTTTGCACTTAATTTCAAGAGACTTCTTTGGAAGATGTAATTCATGTGTATCTGAGTATTTCATCGCTACTTAGATGTTCTGTCAGCTCTGTCTTTTAAATCTAGGTATTTTTAGTATTCTTAGTGTAACACATGCATGAGAAAATACTGTAGCTGTGAAAGTCCAGATTGTGCAATCTACTAACCTAGAAGGTACTGTCACTTTTATGTGCCCTATATTTTATTCATCCATAACTCAAATAAATGCAGATTTTTTAAAAATTTATCTTTAGCTCTTGCCTTGCTTTCCAGTCCTCAGTGTTTGGAATTTGAGAATCAGGTCATCTAGATAAAAGCTACAGTATTTGCTTACACACTATGCACCTGCAGTAAGCATCACTACAAAAATAAACAGTATTTTACATCTTCCTATAGGTAAAAATTCAAAATATTGCAATTAGATAGGTTTTATTTCATCGTTTGTAAAGATATCCTTTTCATTTTCATGGTCGTCTCAACCCTTAGGCAGGAAAACTAAAATCAGAAAATTGTATTTAAATCATCCATCTAGACAGAAAGATTTATAAAGTACCATTTACTTGGTGAATATTTCACTCTAAGTTATCTAATGGTTTTCTAAAATTAGATGCCACTTTCAAAAAATCAAAACTGTCGGAGTTATTAACAGCACCTTTTTAGGGATATTGTTAGATATACAAACATCTGGGAAAAAATACTGGAAGAACAAGTTGCATCAGCTTTGAATGTGTTTAAAGCCACACATTAAAAGTACTGGCAAGGTTATGTTTGTAGGAAGAAGCAAATTGGTTGAAACCCTGACCCCACTGAAATTAATGAGATTTCACCCTTTGCCTTTTACTATTCAGACACGTTCCTAGTGACCATGACCATGAGAAAGATTCTTGCACAAGGACATTTGAAATGGTAGGCTCTGTCTCTTGAAACAGTAGGTTCATTTGGCATTTCTGTGCTTCTGTATTTCTTGTAGTCAGCGTACAATATGTGTACCAGCTTGAAGGCTTCTAATAGTTGATAGAAGATAAAAATAAATGTTGCTATTTACAGATCCAAAAAATCTTAAGAGCAGGAGTGAAAAATGTTTTGACTGTTTCATAAAACAAGTGTGAAAAATGGCCAGTGAATCATTTTTAAAGGGTCAGTTTTAAATTTGTATTACTGCAGTTAAATCCTAGCTAGGGATTGGAGCACAAATTCAGTAAAAAATAAATGAAAGGATCTGATCTGTATTCTGCAGACTCAGTCTCTAAGTCGCCGGTATTGAGGTGTGGGGCCCTAAATGTTTCTGCCTTCTCTAATGTATCTTCAAGTATATTCTATTATCTCCTTATACTGAGTGATTTTAATTTTCAGTCTCTCTTAATTTCTTTCAGTCTCTTGATTTTATGGGCTCAAAAGTCCGTAATCTGACCCTTGAGAGCACAACATGTGAGATTTGAAGGCAGCAACCAGCCTTTGCCCAAAAGCAAGAGCATGGTTGCCAGAGAACATAAAACCACCTCAAAAGATAGCGATGAGTGAGATGTGGGGCGGGGGGAGAGGAAGAGAAGGAAAAGAAGGATGAACTGAAGAAGGAGTGAGGTGGTTGGAAAGATACTATGAGAAGCGCTTGGATCTAGCTCTGTGAGGCTACACAGCGTTAACTACACTGAGAAAAGTGGTCATGGGAGATGAAGGTAGTAAAATAAAATGTTAAAAGAAAATGAGAGGGTTGAACCCAGAGAAGGCAGAAATGGACAAGCATTTAAAAAGATTTAACAAAGTGCTGGGATGTTGAGAACCTTCTGGTATTTTTACCGAATTGCTGAGAGCCTGACTGGATCAAGGCACAAGCAACAGCGGGGAGTACCCCAGGACGGCAGGCTTTTGGGGTTGCAGGATGCGTTACTGCCTCCTGGGTCTGTGCTGGTGCTGCAGGAGGACCAGCTTGCTGGTTGCTTCTTTCCAAGACAGGCAGAAGCACCAGGGACCACAAGTCCAGGGACCACAGCCCACTTCAGTGCATCTCCTTTCCCTTCCCCATCCAGCTCTGGAGCAGCTCGCAGCAAGGAAAAATTCAGTTGTGGCTCCAACCCTGGATAGCCCTGGTGTCCCTGTTTGTCAGAAATACCTGTCATCGCTAAATTTCTACTAGATTTAAGAATGATCCCATCTCTCATTTAAAATAAAAAAAAATTAAAAAAAAGAGAAAATGCTTACTACCTAGGGACTGCAGCTTGATGATCCTGGCTTCAACGCATGCCTAACATAAAGCATGCCAATAGGACATTGGCTTCAAGGGTACAACTTCTATTTTTAAAGTTAGTCATATCTTGAAGTAATCTGCCAAGGACCTTCATTGATTGAAATGTTAATGTGTAAAACACTTAGCTAGCTATGATATGATTGGGACAAAGCAGCATGACTTGGTAATGGATAACCTATCACTCTTTTCTTCAAACGTTCCTTGAGTGCAGCAGCAAAATAGACGATTTAATAAAATGGGGTTAATCTAACATATTTGGATTTTCTGAAAGTTTTTTTGCAAGTTCCTTGCAGAAAACTGTCAAAAAAGTAACAGCATGCGGGAGTACAGTGGATTAAAACCAGACCGTCACAAATCAGAATCTACTCAATTTTCTAGTGGTAGAAAAAGAAGTAATTAATACCGGGATACTCTAAAGCTGCATGTTGCCATTGATGCTGTTTTGTAAGTTAGTGACAAGAAAATCTATGTGAACACTGAGCTGACCATGCTTAGGGGTATCACAAAGGCTGATCAACACTAAAGAAGTTTACACAGAGCTCCAGAGAGGTTGAAGGAAGTGAGGTGAAAGGACAGCATGGTAGCAGGTGAAATTCAATGAATGCACGTTAAAGCATGTTGAAGGAGGAATCATTTGAATTACTGAGACCTCTGAGTTTAAAGAGCGGTGAGTTTAAAGAGCGGTGAGTTTAACTTAATGAAAGTACCTTCTGAAAGAGAGAAGTGGTGATGGCTGCTCTGGTGCAGTTATTTGCTGAAAGAGGTTTGGCATTCCAGAAGGCATCAAAGAGCAAAAGAAAACAATAATACGGAAATTATTATCATGTCACTATATGACAGTGGCATAGCATTATTGGGGGAACCATCTTCTTTTCAAGAGACATTTTCTCTAAAAAAAAAAAAGGCATAGCAATAAAAAAGGAGATAATTCAAAATGTTTGTGGAAATCATGAAGGATATGAAATAATGAGATAAAAAAGGACTTTTTCAAGAAAAGGATATAAGACTAGTGAATTTGCACATTAATTTCATCTATTGACAAGGCTTCACTCTCTGACTACGTAGATACTGGCATACTAGTAAAAGATACTGGTAAACAGAGGTAAGATAGCAGGGTAGGCTCAGCATTGAACTAGCCCAGGATGGGAATTCTTATGTCAAAAAACTATCATCACAATTAATAGGTTACTGGTTTGGCTGCAAAATAATTCCTGTCCCTGTCCGCATCCCCTGTCTACCCCCTGACCTCACTGCCTCCAAGAAATTTGACAGAGTGGTGAAATCTAAGAGATGCTCCAGTTCTTAAAGGTTTATAAGGGTCCAGGCACAGAGGAAGGAACCCCTTAAATGCTCTGGGGGAGGGAGATTTGCACCTTCTTGGATGGGAAAACCTGCAGTGCAGAGCGGCTGCATAAGTGTCTAAACCTGCAAAAAGCTTTTGTCAGATCCTGGACCTTTTTAGAAACCAAAATACAACAGTCGGGAAACAGATTTACAGGAAACCGGATTTCATTAGTTCCAGGGCTCAAGGGACTTGTTTCAAAAAACATCTCACCTGTCTTATAGGACTAAATAATCAGGCACGAGGATATGTCTTCCCAGACAGATGAAGACACAGCTGATCTGCCCGTACATGGAATTCTTCAGGTGTTTTATAAGAAGAAAGGTAATGTTTAGGCTGACGATCTTCTCTGTGCTTCAGAACTGACATCAGGCAGATCTGGAGACTGAATCCTGCTGAATGCTTACTTTTTGTTCAGGTCTGTCCTGGATGCTGGGCTTACTGGGGTAACAGACAAATTAGATCCTGAAACAATCAACAATTAAGACTATGTAACTCCTCTGAACCCTAATGGCAACCATTGTATTGCACGCATGTGGGCAAGCGATACGGACGGGCAACACAAAAAACCATGGATAAAAGGCTAACAACTACTTTCCCAAGCAGCATAAGACAGTTGCCAGGCTGCTTCTATTCCTGCCCTCTCCACAATTCCACCATGAAAAAAAGCCTCAACTTCCTTTAAATTCTTGAAGATCCTAATTGATCTGAGACCCAAAAGTCACAAGCTTCCAGGTGTCTCAGTCTTAAACCCTCTTGCACATATATGTCCATGCAGATAGGTGTATGGCTCTGAATACCCATCCAAAGAACACAGAGTGCCTTGACCTATTCATTGTAATTAAAAAATTCCTACATACAAACTTATCTTCCCGATTTTATTTTCCTTTTCTTGGTCAATAACAACTAGTAACTTATTCAGTAGCTTAGGCTCTTAATGTCTTCCCTTTCAGTCTCAGCTGCAGTAATGTTTGTTTTCCTTCTTTCTGCTCCAGGCTCTTTCTTCTTTTCCAGACTGATTGTATCCTTATAATCTATCCATCCAGCCCCCCTTGTCTCTGTCCTTATTGCACTCTCTTTCTTACCCCACTGACACTTAATGGCAACTTCCCCGTCTTACCTTCGCCAGTCTTTGAAATCACTCACTCCTCACCAGCTACTCATCACCTTCCTAACTCTTTGAATCCTTATTGTAAATTAGGCTGTATCCATATTAATAAAATAAATTGTTTTGGGGCCATTTTCTGCACTGAGAGAACTGGCAGAGTGGCTCATTCACACTCTCTTATCTTCTGAGATGGGCTGGCCAAATCCAGCCCCACCCCATATCTCTGTTAATTCCCAAACCCTGCCTAGGAACAGTTTGAAGACTACCAGATGGCCCAGGGCAAAACCCTGTCAGAGACCACTCAAACTTTCCAAAATGGATAGTCAAGTTCCGGTATCACCTCTGGCACTGTTAAATTTACTGCCACAACCATATTCACCATCAGCAGAAACAACCTTTAAGGCAGTGATGTACATAACAGCTGACTCCTGTGATTTGCAAGAACTGGAATTCTAAACCAGACCCGAGCCTTTTCCCTATGTAAACTGATTTCTAGTTTTGAAATGTAGTCATTGGCTTCCCAGCTGCTGATAGCTTAAAGCTGCCTGAAGCCAAGCCAGCTTCTCTGCTGAGCAGGCAGTATGGTTTCTTGCCATAAAGGAAACAACTTGAAAGGCAGCCTGTTGACCGTGTAAAGGATGGATGTACAGGATTTTGTTCAGAGCCAATGCTTTTCCTGCCATCCTCCCAAAGAGACCTTAAACCTGGAAACCACTGGTTTCATAGACAAATTCGAGGCTCAGACATAATCAAATAGCCTCAGCGCAGCACGCTACTGCACACCAGCGAGGCTGTGGTAACTGGCCACTACAAATACGAGATAATGTGACATATGTTAGCCCGCAGTGAAAAGGGGCTAACCTAAGCCAAATTACTCTGACTGTGCCATGGGCTAAGAGCATTTGCACAGGCAGTTATTGAGGCTCGGCTGATGCATGGTAACAGTTAACCAGAGTAATTTGATCATACGTCTGATCTCAAAGACAAAATAGACTCTAAATTGCTAGTATGGTATATGGGAGATGTAGCCATGACATTCTGTTACATTACCATCTGACCTAACAAGAATGTAAAAGATACACTCCCTTCCTGGCATTATTTTAACACAGCATTTTTACCAGTCTGAATTATGAAAACAAAAAAAGTGCTATATTTAATCCTATAAAAATGCAGTTTATTCCTCTTTGATAAGGCATAACTTTTTTTAGCAATTGTAATCTGTAACATTACAGCCTTAGGAGGTAATTTACTAAATAGGACAAAATTAGCTGATTTTTGGACCATTTAAAGCAACATTTCTGTTGAAAGCATATAAAATGTATTAAAGTAATCTCTAAAGTCTTTACCCCTGCTTGAGATTTTAATTTACTCAGAGCTAATAAATTATCCCCTTTCAGAAGCTATTGAAAATTTTCACTTAAATCCTTTTTAAAACTTAATGTGTTCAATTGAATCTTAAGCAATTTATACACACATACACAGAGCTTGAGGTGGTCACCGCACCAAGGTGAAGGCTGAAAAGAGGTTAGATTAGCACTAACTCCTCTGCCCTTTGGGATTGCTGGGGTGCTATTAATGAATGTGAATTCCCTCCTCCCCCAGAGCCCTCCCCCTCCATACGCACTGGTCTGGCTGTCGGGTAATTACTTTTCCACGACAGCATTTAACAAAATGCCCTGTTCAACGCCCGGGACCATTTTCTCTCCAGCTGAAGGATGCAGCTGCAATCAGGGAAGGGAACAGCAGATCTGGGTCACCCCAGTACTCAGGTTTGCCGGGACACAAAAGCTTGCTTCATCTCAGACAGGGCTCTGTGTTACAGTTGCACGCTTATCAGAAATATTTTTTCAGGCTATCAATTATTATATTTGAACATTGCATCCTCGCTCTAGGGAGCCCTTAGCAAGCTGTAGCAAAAATCAATCCAGTTTTACAACTTTTACCTTGGCGCAGCTCCAACTCTTTATCTACCTCGCGCAGTTATTTAAAGATGCGGTGGCTTTTTTTCTGGAGTATAGATATATTCCTGCCTAGGACTCGCCCTTGCTGTACGTAATACCCTTTTTCTGGGTGAGTTTGATTTGTGCAGTGGCTTTGGGTTTGTTTTTTGTGTTTGACAGTTCGTGTGCCTGTGGCAAGGTTTGTGTGGCTGAGTGCCCACCTCTCCCGGGCAGCGTGTCTTTCTCATGGTGGCCACCGGAGCCTCTTATTTCAGTGAACATGCATGTGGGTTGGAGCCCACTCTCGTTCAGCTCGCTTTAAGATTGGCTGCAGCTGCAAGTAATGGCATCTGAAAATCTGTCCACGTGTTTATTCTGAGCTTTATTTTTCCAGTGCAAACCCTACCTAGGAGATTATCAAGCCAGACTTGCCCCTCTACATGTGTAAGTGCACGAGACAGCTTCGCCAGCGCGCCTTGAGGACCACCTGCATCAGAAGGGGTTATGAATCCCAGCAATAGCAGCAGTGCTTCAAAAGGCAGACACTCTCGCTCTCTCAAAAGGTGACTGCCTCCCAGTTGATAGAGAAATTTCGATAGCAAAAACTGGTCTGAGATATTACTGTGTCAGCGTAGGCTGCAAAAACAGACAACAGATGCTGGGCTTCAGTGGAGTTGTGCAGGAATAAGCATTAAAAGAGAAAATCTATCTTAAAGCTGTACTTTGAGGGGGTTTTATATTTATTTTAGAAGCAGACCCAGTTTCTATTTCCCTATTGAACACGCATGCAGAAGCTCACAGAGCCACTAATTGGATTGCATGGGTTTCCATGTTTCTCATTCTCTACTTTTCAGCTCAAAAATGTGTTTTACCACTTCCCATTTAAGTTATTTTGTTAAATTCCCTCACAGCGGTTAGCTCAAGGGCTAAAAGACACTCCTTCAGTTACGCCATGCAAGTTTACACAGAGCAAATGCTGGAAAGTCCAAAAAAGCATGGGTCTGGCTCATTCCTTCCAGCCTGACTGCAAAAACCAGCCATGGTCCTGCTCAGAGAGACTCTGTCTGAGAGGGCGTAAGGCCATGGTGGAACACGTGCGCACCCACTTTCTCTGGTGGGGCTGGCTGGGACCTAACTGATGCTTCCCTAAGTAAGAGAGCAATTGTGAACCAAGTGTCTTGGGGGCTGCTGGCAGAGTGGGGAGGACCTCTGATTTGTCTGAGCCACGACCTGCCCTCAATCAGAAAGGGATTTCACCCCTCGATCCAACAGAGACAGCACGGGGTGAAAGAGTGACGTGAGTTGTGTGGCCAGTAACAACGGCCATACAACACAGCAAAACCAAATTCCTGCCGTTTTCATAGGATAATAGTTTAACGAATCCCTTGAATACATATTCATTTGCAGGACTGGTGTCTTAAGGAAAGTAACTAATGAAGTTTCTCCTCCTTCCACACAATATAGAGCTAGCATCCAGCCACCTTTGAGCATGTTGTCACTAGAGCTCGTAGGTGAAGCAGGAGATAGATGGATCAGTCCTATGGAAAACGCTTCCAACAAAAGGGCTGATGTTTCTGATTTGATTATTTTATAGTTGTAGCTCATTTCTCTATATTTCCTTTTAATCGGTATTTGTGACAGCGTGGCAATGGTGGGACCACGAGTCAAAGTTTTGGCCGCTTGCAAATATGTTTTTAAATGAAGAAAAGTTTATTCTTTTCAAATTCTCCCACTTTGGTACCTATCTGTCACCTGTTTCATTTTAAATAATTTTTAGTATTACCCAGAGTTCTGTAGGGCTAGGCATTTGACAGTTAGCTATATTTAAGGAGCAGATGAGACGGTTTGCCTGCTCATAGAAAACATCTGGGATCTTCTAGAATAAAAGGTGCTGTAAAAATATAAAGTAGCCTCACTGAAAACAAATTTTGCACTCCTTTTCTTTTTTTGTGGGAAAAAAAATTACAGAGGAAAGAAGTAGAAATTCTAATCTCAGTGTAGGTTAAGTAGGACTAGATGGTTGGAGCCATCCTTATTTACTTGCGTAATCTAACTTTGCAGGGAAAACAGGGGGGAATTTATATTTTGTGACTTATGTTCAGTAAAAACAAGGAACTCAACATTTGGGTTCAAGCTTCTGATTTCATTTCCTAGTTAAGGTTGGAGTGTTTGCTGGAACTTTCTCTTTCCTAGCTTTTGTTGATTTCTGTCATTCAAGAATCATGAAGTAAATATTTATTAACATGGGAACTCTCCTCCCTTCCTGCCCTTCATATTTGTGCTTCTTATGCTAATGAACTTACTTTAACAAGGGAACCACATTCCTCCTGGGTCCGCATCAGTTCTGGTGCCAACACATTAGTTATTTAAATGTAGTTTTATATTAATTTTTCATATTGTAATGCATTGTTCCCTGCAAATATACGTGTAGCTCGTTTTCAACAGTAAATAAATATATATTAAAGACATTGTTAGCTGAAAACCTTTCATCTTTCCTTTTGCTTCCTGTGATAATGGTGGCCATTTCTCACTCTTGTTCTCTGAATTTTCTCAACCATCCTCTTTCCCTACTACACTTCTGCAGTGACCGCCACCAGGGAGTTGCTTTCTGTTTTCTGAAGCAGACTATTGAGGCAGATACAGAATGCTTAAACTACATATTTTCCATGCATTCATTATTTATCTCTAGAATCCTCAAAGTCTGAATAAAGGCTTGTAGTCTTTGAATCGGGAAATCCAGCAAGCAAAACATGAGTTTAGCAAAAGCTAAACTAGACATACTCTTGAAAAACAACCTTACTAGCACATCAGTGATACTTAGGAAAATACAGGGAAGGTTACTCTACCACACTCTTCCTGCTTTCTCACAAATAAAAAAGAAAGATATACTAACTAAATGCCTGCAGATGTATTTGTATGATACAGGATCACAGCCACATCACGAGAAATCTCGTTGCTTACCAATTAAGTAAAAATGATGACTACTGTTCTCTGTGAGGTGCGAGCTATTACTTCCAAGAGACATGCTTGTAGACTAAAAAGTGGAAACTAGACTTCATCACATATCATATTGCCAGGGCTACCATGTAATATATCAGAAGTTAAGGGCTGGCTGCACCCAAGCTGATCCTTTTAGAGTCATTTAAAATTGTCAAACATTTTGATCTCAGGATTGGGTCGCTATTATACAATTTGATAGCAATGTTGAAGGCTTTGACAACGTTCTCCCAAGAGTCCTAAAGAAACACAGACATGAAACCAATGAACTATTACCTGAGGTGTATGTGAGGCATTGCTTTAAAAGTCTCAATGCTAGGGAGGTATAAGTCAGTTAATGAGTTCCTAGTCTTTGAAAAAGGCTTCACAAATGACTCAGGGAGCTACAGACCAGTGAGTCTGACTTCCGTAACAGGTAAATAAAAGAAACTACAACAAAGGAGAGAATTAATAGGTATCTAGATAAATACGGTATATTCCAAGGAAGAATCAACTGGGCTTTTGCGAAAGGAGGTCCTCTCTTGCAAATCAATGAAAGTGCTTTGAGGAGTCATAAAGGTTATGGGCAATGGTGACCCAATGACTCTGTACTTAGATTTTGAAAAAGCATTCAACAAAGTCCCTTAGAAGAGATTCCTAAAGAAATTAAGATGTCATGGGTGTGAGGGAAGGCGCTCACATGGATTAATAATAGGTTAAAAGAGAGGAAAAAGTAGCTGGGAATAAGTGGTCAGTCTTCACAATGAAAAGCTATTAATAGCAGGGTTCATTCAGGGCCCTTGGCATGAGTGTTGTCCTGTGTGTTAATAAATGACCTCAAACAGAGAGCAAATAGTCAGGTGACAAAGTGCACAAGTGAGACAGAATAACTCAAGACATTCAAAACTGGTACTAGTGATAAAGCATTTCAAAAGATCTTCACATGTCAATAGTAAATGAAATTCAGTAAATGTCCACGTAGTTGTATACATGTGATATGGAATAATGGATTATAAACTAACTACTACCACTCAGGAAAGACATGTTGGAACTGAGGATGGTTCACTGCAAACATTAGTTCAACGATGAGAAGCAGACAGAAAAGCAAGTAAACCTGATCCTGAATATTGCATCCAGTTTATCTTACTAAGAGGCTATAGGGAACAGGAAAAAAGTGGAAGAGAGGAGCAAATTAAGGAAAGTGATAAATAGGATGGAATAGCTTCTGTACAAGGAGGGGCCATATAGCGTGAAACTCTTTAGCAGTAGAAGAATATGACCATCATCTAGAAGTCCATATGCAAAAATGAATAGAAACGTTGTTTTGTGTAATTGGAGAACAAGTGGTCACACATTGAAAATACTGAATGCCGAATTTAAAACAGATAAGAAAAACACTATTTTTTCTCCTCAAATGAACAAAATAGGGGAATTCATTGCCAGAAGATGCTGTGAGGCAAAAAAAAAATATCTAAAATATTATTAAAGAAATTAATGGATGATAAATCCATCGACATTTTTGACACATTCTAGATATGTACAAGAAACTCCTACACTGTTCATTGTTCAGCTCTTAGAAGGATCACTCTACATTTAAACTTTTCTCCAGTAATACATGTCAGGTCACTTTCAGAAAAATGGTATTTGATAAAATGAAGTTTTGGTCCAACTAAGTATGGCTACTTTTATATTCCTATCAAACGAAATAATGAGCAATTTCCAAATGAAATGTTTTCAGTATTTCTGTTCCCTGTCATTTAAAAAGGATAATTTTTTAATCATGAATTCAGGAAGGGGGAGTCTTGAAACGCTGATGGATATTTGCAGAAATTCTGGATATTCTCATAGCTGGTATAAACTACTTGCTAGCTCAGTATTCTGTATTTCTGAACAAAGCCAATTCACTAAAAAAGGTCTCATATACACAATCTTGATACTTTGGCTTTTCAAGAATTATCACTTATTCCAATTCACTGACTAAAACCTTGTTTTCCCTTGGTCATTGTTATTTCGTCTATTAATTATATTAAACTACAGAAAATAATCCATTCTTTCTGTTTGTGTTAAAATTAATATTTATATAGCAAAATAAATAAAATGCATATGTATGGAATGAAAAGGCATTTATTGTTGACATTAAAACCCTGAAAATCAGGAAAGAATATTTTAATCAATGTCAGCCACGTCAGTTGTGCCTTTGCGAAATAAATCACTAAAGGATAAGGTGTTGATCATTTCTATTTTTAAGGGACTGGTACCTAGTAGCTGTACTTCTAGTAGAACTCTCCAGGTGGGCAAAAGACAAAGCAGTGAAGATGGCTATTCTGTTCCGTCAATGATACTGATGAGGTACTCAAGGAGGGCCTTAAGTATCTCAGGTACGTGCTCATGCTTTTGCTCTGCCATGGCTGTTAGCTTTCTTCTTCATTATCCTTAATTGTGTCTGTCAAAAAGAACTATACAGCATGATCTTTCTCATTTTTTTTAATGTATATATCATGATGATTATATTTTGAAATATCTCCCATTTCCCACCTTCTCTGTCATGTCCATTTTAGTAACCAAAATAACTGACAAAGAATATTGACAGAAAAGACCCAGATAAAAATGGAAAATACAACAAGATACAATGCAAAAAAGGGAGTATAAACCAAAGAAACTGAAAAAAAGTTTTGCATATATTTTCTTTTGTCCTTAGTGGCTCAAGTTTACCCATCAGTGAAATAAATGAATAAATTCTCTTCATCTCCAGTGACTGCAATCTTATCTTACTATAAGATTAAATTCTAGCATCATAAATCAACACTTAGTGTTAACATTAGGAGTCTGCCAACCAACCCTAGAAAATGTCAATTGATTTGATTCTGTTCCTAGGTCTTGATAATTGTCATTTGTCCTATATGTGTATTTTATATTTACATGTATTTGTTTAAACAGCATGACAGCCACAGTAGGTATTACCTAGAATGTTCAGGGGCAAGATGGAAAAAGAGAGAGGTCATGAGTCAGTCACAATTTTCACAGCTTTTTCTCCTTTTTAGTTCTTCTTGTTTTTTTTTTTTTTTTTTTTTTTCTGTGTGTTGGATCATATCGTGGTTTTGTAAGATTTTAACATACTAGTTTTAAAAAGACAAGCCCTGGAGTTATTTAAGCTTAGCAATGCGTGTTATTTAAATGTCAGGAATAAAAACTCAGAACTGACTGGAACAACCAATTCAACCAATGAAATGGGGTTTGTTGAAGGTTTGTTTTTAAAGTACTCAGAAGATTCCCACTATCTTAAACAGCTTCCCACTGGCTTCTCCTAGGCTCCAAATCTTATCCTTCCTCAGTCACTTGTGATTCAGCATTGTGTATTGATGCACTGTAGACCATCCTTCTTCAAGACAGACCATGTGGGGGTGGCTGGTTTATACAACATAAACCTTGCAAGTTACTCCCTCCTTTTTAGCGACAGTCTGCAGAGATATTTTGGGATTGCTCTGCTCAGAGACATGCGCATTTTCCCCATATTCCCCAGGCACAGGGACAGATAGGGGTGAGAAGCACCCATACAGAGGTAGAGAGCAAGTTGGTTGTCATCCTTTGGGCTTCCCCAGCTGCTGGCACTGCCTTGCTCACTCCTGCTGAGAAAGCACACAGGGCTCAGAATCTGCTCCATGGAGCACTTCAATGGCTTGCAAACCTCCAGCAGGCTCATGGAGTAGGCAGTTTTGCTGTTAACATGACCCTGCTTTTGGCAATTGGGTGCTAGGAAGTTATCACATTTCTTCCCACTCCCTTTGAGATCAGATTAGATCCACCTCACTGCCCATTCCCTACCCGGTCACAGTGACAAACCAAGAGGTGGCTCAAAGGGGGAAGGCAGAAAACAGAGCTGCTAAATGTCATGTACCACTCAGCACGCACTTGCTAATGAGGCTGACATGTTTAGATGGGGCAACCAGGTTTACGTTTGTCATGGAAATGGGACTTCAGCAGTGTGAACGCTGTGAGGGACAAATGCATCCAAGCAGGGTGGCCACCACAGGTATGATCAGCTCAGCTGCCAGTCCCTGCTGTGCCACCTCACCCTGGAGAAAACCCATGACATTTCAAGTCAAAGCCAGGAAGACAGGCTCTTCCAAAAACCCCATGCCTTAACCCCCTGGCCTGAGCCCAGTCTACAAGGAGGCCAAGATCATCATGTATCCAGCAATGATTCTCACTTAGGGACCGGGTTTCCTCCCTGCTTCATGGTGATTTTGTCAGTCTGTCTATTGTTGCAGCTAAAAAATTGTTTTCTGAGCATCCTGGGATGCTTCTGGTCCCCCTTGCACTGTGAATTGTGTTGGCAATCCTCACTGGGGCAGATTAACAGCAATGGCACAGCTTTGACTTTTGTCCCATGAAATCCCCAAATTAATAGCCTACTTCGTAACAAGCCTGTTCCTAATGAACGTTGAGGGGTTTGGGCTTTTTGTTGTTGTTGTTGCTTGTGTTGGGGATTATTTATTGTGATGCAAGTAATTCCACCTCTTTTTGTATTTTTAATGTGGCTGAGAAACTTATTTTTAACTATGCTGCTATGATGTTATATGAATTGTGTAAAAAAGAGGTCAGAAGGAAAGTGGTAAAGGGCGTAAGTGGTATGCTTGTTTCCTCTTTCTACTTTGGTCCAAAAATTGTACAGCGAAATTAAGAACAAAAATATCACCTGACTATGCTTGACCCTCAGTTCTTCCCATTTACTCATCTCTTGTACCACACACCAATCAATTGCCTTACCTTACGTTCAGATCTCCCTCAATGGGCTAACAACTCAGTATTGCTTGCACATATAGACAGAAGAAACCATGATAATCTCTGTGCTGTTGCAGTCAGCTGCAACAAAGCTTCCTATTGTCTTTTTACAGAAGTTTATAGCCCCCTGGCTCAGAAAGGTCAGATTTATTGTTGCCTATTTACTGGCATGTGAATTTATGAACATTCAGCTCTGAAGCTCAGTATAAACATACCAGCATTGTCTTTTCACACGACGTTGCCCACAGTTTTGGAGCAGAAGTCACACAGTGTAGCACAGAGTAATCACGCAGCTTTCACACAAGCTGGTACAAGGAAAACTTGCTCTACTTGTGTCTGAGGAAGCAAGCAATGATGGCTAGGATGCCCTTGCTGAACTTAGAAGAGGAAACTTTCAGAAGAGAGAAAAATTGTATAAATTTGAATCATGACAAGCCCCTGATATTAATCTTTTTTTAGAATAGTTTTTGCCAATTAAAGTAGTAAATTACTGCTGACTTCTCTCTCTAACACAATGAATTTATTTATGCTAGTCAATGAAATGCTGTGTAGAGAGGATTTTTTCGATGCAATGAGTTTGGCCTTTCAGTAGGCTTTTGATAAAGACACTCTATGAGAAGGTATTAAGAAAAGTTGCTAACCAGGTAGTGAGAGAGAAGCCTTTTAGTGGATCAAAAATTGGCTAGGAAGCAAAGGCATGACTAAAGTGGTCATTTAACCTTGCTGTCAAAGGATCATTAGCAGCATGACTAGACAGTTTTAGGGCAACTGATGTGCAAACCACAGCTCAAAAAACATGTCAAAATATATTTCTACTACCACTTACATCTGTGCATTAATTCTTTAAAATGTTAACGTGTCTCTACTGCGTCCAGCCAAAAGCCGTCTGTCCTAATACCCTTGATATCCTTCACAAAGGTCATAGCAGCCAGGGAGGGATATTAGAACAGGACATAGACTGAAGCTTCCTGAGAATGGCTTTGCAATCTCCAACAGTTTGTATCTCAGAGGTGGGATCTTTCTGTTTGATAATTTGTTATGGATTCAGCTTCTATGCATGTTGCTGTTGCTTATTAAACCCATATAAAATTTCTGGAATCCAGGAATCTTGCAAGGAGTTTCACAGATAAGCTGTGTATGGCCTTAAGAACCATCTCATTTTGGCTTTGTGAACCTGCCATCTGCTTATTTCATTTAATGCCTCCTAGTTGTTGTATCTGAAAACACAATGAAGGATTTTTCCCTAGTTATTCACTCTCTGTCCCTCATTATTTGATCAACTGTTGTAGTATCCCCCAACCAGGTAAATCCTTTCCAGGTTGAAGAATGACAGGCTAATTGATGATTCTTCATATAAAAGCTGTTCCATAATTTTGGTCATTCTTATCACCTTTCTCTGAACCTTTTACAGCTTTACTACGTCTTTGTTGAGACGGAGGGACCAGAAACACATGCACCATTCAAGATGCAGGTGCACCATAGAATTGCCTAGCTGAATAATGCTGTTGCCTGGGTTCTGTATTGCTCTCCTCGTAGATCCTAACGTTTAGTTTCCCTTTTTGATCACAACTGGACACTGAGCTGACATTTTCATTGTTATAACTCCAGAAGCCCATTACTGGGTAGTAACAGCCACTTCAGCATCTGGCACTGCAGGTATAAAGTTCTGTTTGGTTAATCCCAAGTGCATAACTTCTAATTCTTCTCCTCTGAAATATATCTGCAGTATTATCATTCAGTCTTGTAGAGTCCTTCTGCAGTTCTTCACAGCTGAACTTTTACTACTCCGATTAACTTAGGGAAGCATCTGTAATACACACAAAATGAATAGCCATGTTATTTCTCATCAGTTTCTCATGTCCTTTTAAATGTTCTTTTATTCAAATGAGAAGATAGTATATGTAAGAAATTACATTTGCAGGGAACAAAAAATTAGAAACCAAATGCAAACTAGCCATGTGAAAACATGAGAAAAATGCAGTTCATATACGTCAAAAAAGATCAAATCATCAACAAGTCAAAAATCATAAACTGCAGATTAAGAGAGGTATGGTTTAAAGTAACATGCATGTTCAGCCACTTAAATCCTTTGGTGTGATCCTTAAACCATAGATTAAAGTCCTGACCTAAAGGACATACAGAAGACATGACCATTTAGTCACATTACTGATTGCTCAACATGCCTGTTTTCAGAGGTGTCATTAATAATCGCCTAAACTATTGTGTTCATAATTTGCCTTTTCAATTTATCGAGTATTTTGGATCAGATTTAACTTTTCTTATAGGCTCTGGTATTCTGTCTTAAGGATAAAAGTGTCAAGCCTGAGGTAATCTCTTTAAGAAAAGCCTGAGGGACTGAAACGTCATTTTCCTTTTTGCTTGTTTTTTGGCATTAGCACTTGCAAGTAAAATGAAAGACTTGATTTGAAATTCAAGGCCAAATCTTAAGAGGTGGTGGGCCTTTGCATATCCCAGTGGCTTCGGTGAGGTCAGCGCATTTCAGAACTTGTCCCCAAAACTGGATTTGACGCATTGTTTTTGTTTTGGTATTGCACTGCTATGGAGTAATCCACTGAGAATTTACTGCCCTTTTGGAAAATACTCCTGGTTTCATGTACATATTTGTCACTTTTTCCTTCGGCCTTGTCAAACTGAGCATGTTATTTTGTTGTTTGATAAGACATATATCACTTTATGAATTAACCATTTATACATGCATTAGAATGTAGGCTGAAAAGTATAGATAGTGCCTTCTTCCAGCAATACTGTACAAGAGTTCATATATTTTGGTCATTTCACCCTCTACCCAAGCCCCCATTAGAGGAATTAGCCCTGAAATAATTCACAGCATTGGCATTAAAACTGTCATCATACTTCAGGGCTAACACTGGGGTGAAATAACTTCTCAGCAGTCTGCCAATCCACAGCTTTTTTGGAAGACTTTGCTTTCTGGAGATTAGAAGGGAGTTGTTTGGGTTTTTTTGTTTGTTTGTTTAATCAAAGAAGCTTAAGTTCTGGAAAAGTTGGTGAGGCTGTCCAGCAAGATTCATATTATCCTAGGTCTCCTATTTACAACTGGCCAGCAGATAGAAAACATGACAAAAAAGCCTGCCTAGACAAATCCGTTTTGACTTAAATGAAAACCTTTAAGGAGATTGGTTTAAGTCAAAGTGGTGGAAGGGGAAGAAGGGGTAATGCATCTAAACTTCTTTATTAGTTTTCTTCCTTCCCTATGCTACCTGCATGCAGATGATTCCAGCTGTGGATAGGGATATTCTGTGGACAGTCTCAGTTATCGAGACTACAGGCTATTGATCGCTAGCTATCAGTCTCGCTGTCATTTTTCAAGATTTTTCTAGGACTGACCAGTCCTAGACTGATAGGACTAGAGCAATAACATGTGTGTAGAGTTTCACAGGCCTTTTAGGACATTTCTGTGTTAAAACATTTTGAAGAATTCAAGATTATCTCCTCAGAATATTTATAAGACAGATCCACGGGAGAATTCATCCTGTTCTCTGCAATAGTAGCAGCACAAAGCAGCCTTAAAGTCAGCTTAGGCATCTCTTTGAGGATTTCTCTGATGTACAGAAATCCTGTAGTAATGGCTTTTTCCATTTCCCTCACTGCAAGTTCCACTTCAAAGATGTTTGGATCATGTGACTACTGAAAAGAAACTTAGTGCAAGTTTCTCTGCCCCCAGTATTGCCTATCATCATCAGAAGTACTTCTTGTGGCTCTCAAGAATCAGCAATACCTCAAGGTAGCCTTGAAGCTACTTTAAATTAACATGAAACCCAAAGGTCAGCCCCAAGATCCCGAGGTTCGGAGATGTGCTTCCCCTCCTATCATTTTCCCTAGAACTTGTTCCGTATTACCTCCTTTTCTGAAGTTATAGCACAATGATTCTAGTTTAGTGTTGCACCCTGATAGTAGACAGACTTTTTTTTTTTTTCCCTCCATCATCAGTGGAGATGGAGAGTGATTTTGATTAATGACTTCATTGTCCCCAGCCAGCAAGAGACTTGCCTTTTTCGGTTTGCATCAGAATGGATGCTGAACACTGTAAGTCTCTAACTGGCAGTAGGTTTCACCTGCTGAGCAGTGAGGAAATTAGTCAGAAAAAAAATGGTCACAAAATAATACTGATTTACTCTAACTTCAACTAGAATGTCAGTGGGTGCAGAAGTTTTCCTAAGTTTTCCTAGACTTTTTTCCTAAGACTGTACATGCAAGAAAAAGAAAATGTTTATGAGAATCAAAATGATCTTAAGAATCAAGTAAATCCCCATTTAATTTTTTACATTTGGCATTTTTCTGTACACTTTTAATATGTGGGAGAAGTAGAGGAGGGTGTTAATTACCAATGATATTAGCATTAAGGTATTTTCATGCCAACCATACCCTTCTCCCAGTAAGAAGGTTGGGCCTGTCTTGGGAATTTGGGGAATACTGGTTTATTGGTATGCATATAAGATTGTAACATATAATGTCACGACTATTAATTCCAGTCACAGGTCATGACTGGATCTTTTAAATCTCAGCTAGATCTGCTCTTTGCAGCCAAAGAAGAACTTCTTGGGGACATGACAATCAACAGCAGCCTTGACTGTAATGACCATGAAATTATGGGGCCTGAGTTCCTAAGTAAGCAAGGAAGGAGAGTAGCAGAATATAGACCCTGAACTTCAGAAAAGCAGAATGCACCTCATTCAGGGAAGTAATAGGTGGGATCACATGGGAGGCACTTCTGAAGGGTGAAGTAGCTCTGGAAAGCTGACAGGCCTTTAAAGACAACCTCCTCCAACCACAATTATGGGTCATCATGATACTCAGGAAAATAAGTAGACATATCAGGAGACTAGACTGGCTAAACAGGGAACACATGACTAAGCTTCAGTGTAAAAATTAGAATATGGGAGGTGGAAGTGGCAGCAGGCTACAAAGGACAAATTTATAAACATTGGGCAGGTAGTGATAATGTTAGGAAAGCCAAAGCTAACTCAAAGTTGATGCCTGCAAGGATCATAAAGTATATGATATCCCAGGGTGTATTATCGTGGAATCATAGAATCTGTTGGGTTGGAAGGGACCTTTAAAGGTCATCTAGTCCAGGTAAAGTATTGCCAGCAGATCAAGGGAAGTGATCCTTCCCCTCTTACTCAGCACTGGTGAGGCCACACCTGGAGTGCTGGGTTCAGCTCTGTGTTCCCCAATACAAGAGGGACATGGAAGGGTGTGAAGAAGGTGGATCCAGGCATTTTTAAGTGGTGGCCAGTGACAGGTCAACAGGCAATGGGCACAAACTGAAACTCAGAAGGCTCTGTCCAAACATCAGGAAACACTTCTTTACTGCGAGGGTGACCGAGCACTGACACAGGTTGCCCAAAGAAGTTATAGAGTCTCCATCCTTGCAGTAGATGATCCTGCTTGAAACAGGGCAATCAGATGAGATGACCCCCAGATGATTCCAACCTCAACCATTTTGTGATCCTGTGATAACAAAAAAATGTTCTACCCCTTCTGCCACTACATTAGTATTCCATGGTTGAACAAGAAATATGTGGGACTGTTTTGGAATTAGAGGAGGGGAGGAGGTGTTTGTATATGAATTAGTAACAGCAAACACAAACAAGGCTGAGTTATTGATACCTTATTTGCCCTAGTCTTCACCAGCTAGGTCTTCCAGCTCTGTGTTGGAGGCAGGGTTCAGGGAGGAGCAGAAGCGCCAGCAGCTGGTGAGGGTCAATTCAGGAAACTTGAGGGAGCTTGAGGGAACTCGACCCATACAAGTCTGTGGGGCCAAACAGGCTGCCTCTGGTGGTGTCCTCACTAGGCCGATCTCTCTCCTCTCTGAAAGTTCATAGAGACTAGGGGAGGTCATCAATGACTGGAGAAAGGCAGATGTGCCCATCTTTAAAAAAGACCATAAGGAAACAGGGAACAACAAACCAGTCAGCATCACTTCAGTTCCTGGGAAATCATACAGTGAGTCTCTTGGATTGACAAAAGAGAAGAAAATGACTGGGAACGGCCAGCATGGATTTATCAGGAGTGAATCATGCCTGACCAGCCTGATTCCCTTCTCTCATTAAATGATTGGGTTGTGCATGAAGGGAAAGACATGGATATTATTTACCTTGTCTTTAGCAAGGCTTCTGACATGGTGTCCCACTATGCTTCTGTGTCTGAGTTTGGACAGTATGGTCTAGATATGTGGACAACCAGATAGATAAAAAACTGTGTGGATGTCTGCGCTTAACTGGTCATCTACCTCTAGTTCACCTGGAGACTGGTAACAAGTGGAGTACTGCAGGGACATAAACTACAACTTGTTCTGCTTCACAACTTTACCAATGACCTGAAGGAGGTAGTGGAGTGCATCCCGATCAGTTTTGAAGATTAGACTAAGTTGGGAGAACCAGTTGCTCAAAGGCAGGGTTGGAGGAAAGGGCCAACAGGAACCATATAAAATTAACCAGGGATAAGTGCAAAGTCCTGCTTCTGGAAAGGAAAGCCGAGGGCAGCAACACAGGCTGGGAATGGACTGGCTAGGGAGTAGCTCTGTGGAAAAGTCCCTGCAGGTCTTGGTGGGCAGCAAGCTGCACATGAGACTACTGTGTGCCCTGGAAGCAAAGATGGCCAAAAACATGTTTGGCATCTTTCATCCCCACAACACAGCACTTGCTAGACCACATCTAGAATACTGCATTCAGTTTTGCCCTCCACCCACCAATACAGGAAAAACATCAACAAGACGGAGCAAATTAGGTGGATGACCACCAACATGGTTGGTGACTGGAGCACTGTCAAATGAGGAAAGAGTGAAGGAGCTGGGCTTGTCCAGCCGGAAGATGAGATAGCCTCGGCAGGCCTCACAGCAACCTTCCCGTACCTAGACGATGGGTCTTGGTACCTTGGTACCAACATGGAGACAGGAGTGCATGGTGGGAGGACAAGAGATGGAAGGCATGAGTTAAAAGGGAGGTTCAGACTGAATATGAGGAGGAACTTTTTTCCCCATGAGGACAGTCAGGCAGTGGAGCAGTTTACCCAGGGACGCAGTACAAGTCTCCATCCTTGAAGGTTTTTAAGGCCAATTGTGCAACATGTTCTGATCTCACTACTGACCCTGCTTTGGGCAACAGGAGATTGGACAGAAAACCTCTCTTCCAACCACAATTATTTTGATTCTATGATTCTGTGAAATGAGAGAAACTTTTCAATGATTTCTGTGAATGTGACAGAAAAATCTGTGATTATCAATAGGACAAAACCAAAAGTAAATAATTTCTGAAAGTACTGTCCGGTTTGTCAGGAGGAACACTGCACCTTGTGCTCTTTCAACACTTTAGCATATATACTTCAGGCTAGTGAGATTGCCTTTGATGACTTCCGCTGTCCTATGAACTCATTCTGTATAAGTACATATGGAAGATGTGAACAGTTAAATGGATGTACTTCTAAGTATGTATAAATTAGTTTATATTAATGATTGCAACTCCAACAGAAAAAAGTCACATTCAAGAAGTAACGGTCTACAAGGTCAGTAGTGAATAGAAATCTTAATTTCTCTCTGTCCTCCATTGCTTCTCTGCTACCTGTAAATATTAACTAGCTCACAAGAATTCACACTCAAAATTTTATAAAATAAGCGTGGACTCCTGCTGGAGTCATTTTGTATCGATACAAACAACAGCCTTTTTATCGTGGAGGCGGTATGTGATCTTCAAGAAACTCTTGTTTGAAGGGTACAGTGCTGGATCATGTGCTGTTTTGAAGCAGCTACAAGCCAATGAAATCAACCATTTTCCACCTAGGTCTAGTTTTCTTCCCTTGCTTTAGAACTGGTAAATCATATAGCAGTTGTTTCTGAGAAGAAAGTGTATTTTTCCCATTTTCATTTCATGAAAGCTGAGTCAATTTTTCTCATATTTTAATGAACAAATGTTGCATCAATTTGGTCAGATTCCACCAACGTTGGAAAGATTTATTACACTAAGGAAATAAGGGTTCACAGGAATATTGGAAAAACTAAAACAAGATCTTTTCACTTATTGGTTTTAGTAGCTGGCTTTAAAGAAGCTGCAGGAATACTGCCTACAATGAGCAAATATGGGAAAATCCTTCCCAAGACAAGTATTTCCTTTTCAGGTCCACTTGCCAAAAAGTTGTTTGTGGGATGCTTAAGGAGCCCAGTTCCTTTCTGTTATCCTTTTCTTCATTTTCAATACGTGGAACTTCCATTATGAACTTTTCTGTAATTGCTCATGATAACCAGCTTCTCAAAGTAACAGTACCTTCTGTTGAAAAGGAGACATTTTTAACAGCCTAGTATTGCCATTTTTAAGTTTCATTGAATGTTTCCTCCTTCTTTGTACTATGATCAAACAGGATAAATAGAAGTTTTCTGTTCCATGTGTACCATTCATTATTTTATGTACTTTTTAGATGGTCCCTCTTCTAGAAGGAAGGTATTGTCTGCCTGTGTCGTCCTTATTCACATTCTAACTATTTTGTTTTCATTTTCCTTCTTATTTTCCTTATTTAAAACCAGAATTCCCAACACTGAAGATCGTATTAATTTTAAGCTGTATTGCTGATTTATATAAACACACAGTAATATTTTCCATACTCCTTTTCCTTATGGATCCTAAAATGTTTTCACCACTGTTGTTCCTTGAGTACAAAAAAATACTTAATGTTTTTAGAAAATTCTAAGTGACCGAAATTGTACTTTTGTAATAGCAATACTAGGTGTACTTAGACACAGACTACTCTACTACTCCAGGTATAATAAAGAAGTGGTTACAGTATTAACAAATAACATAGAGTGATTACAGATTTATAAATGGAGATGGAGGAAATGTCTGTTTCACATTTAACATGAACAAACCAAAAAATTTGGATAAGTATCTTGACATTTGGGAAGAGTAGCTGAAATGTTTCCAGAGTTTCTGAATTTACGGAGTCTGTTAAACTTGTTGGGAAATGAGGCAAAACCAGGCTTTTTTTCTTTATTTTTTGTAAGGTTCCTTTTGCAGTTCTATTTGAAGAGTCTTCTATAGTACTTAGACACTTGCTCTTCTAATGCTGGATTGAGCAAGAAGGAAGAATGATTTTAGAGGATATTAAGCAGACTTGATTGAAACTTTAAATGTTCCATATGCACTGCGACTTTTGGGCAAAGACTGAAAGTTACTATATGTCACCCATCCAATCCATATTTTCACAGTTGAAAAAGATCTTTATTTAGAATGACTTAAACTAAAACTGCATTTTACTAAAGTGTAATAAATGTTATAGTGTTGATCTACTACTATCCAGACTTCCTGAAGAGTTCATGAACAAAGAAAGTGCTAAAGCTCTTGTTTGAGGGAGGATACTCCAAAATCTGCATTTATTTTTTAGGTCTCACCTGCAACTTTTTTACTATCTAGAGGAAACTGTATCCCTTGTACCTGGAGATGAAAGGAAAAGCATTTCATAAAGGACATAGACACTTTGGGTACACTAGAGTAATAAGGTCTTCTACCATTTCTAAAACCCATATTAGCTATTAGTATTTCATACAACCATGGGAAATCACTCCTTGTTCATCTTGGTGCTTTATCCACCTTGAACCATTTCAGAAATACCAGGGAAGTAGGAGCCACAGGAGTGCTAGAGTATTGATTTACACAAATTTACATAACGAAACTGTACCTACGTTGTGGTTGAGGTCTCTGACCTGTGTTGGAATTTGATGCTTGCTTTGTTTCTTAGCTTCAGAAGTAGTGGGAAAAGAGGAAAAGTGTATATACATGCTCTTAAAAGCTACAAGAACACCAAGGGTCAATCTGCCTACATTTCACTCCAGCTCAGGATGTTTTTATTACTCAGCTGTTAGTCATAACTATAAAGTAGTTGAGTTCTCACAGCCCTCACACATTCATTTAGACAATGAATGAATATGGCTGAAAGAAATTCTCCACCGTATACATCGTGTACTTATTTTCACTTGTCCTCTTCAGCATGGATAAGGTAATATTTTGCATTTTATTTTAAGATGTACTGCATTAAATGTTGTTCTTAGATCTTTTGGAGGACTGCAAACTACTCCAAGCCGTTTCTGCAGGCAGCATCTCAGGAACGACATATTTTTCCTTGGGACATAAGGAAGAAAAATGAGGCCATTCATCACACAAGATAGAAGATTTAATTGTCAGGGTTTGCTGGAGATGAGCTAGCATTACCTTCATACTGACCGTAAATGATAGAACCACAGGGAATCTGATTAGAAGGACCATGCATAAGGTGATGGATATTATGGGGGGCGAAAGAACAGGGAAGGTATTTTGAATGACACCCAAATGGTTGCCATGTTTTTACATGCAGGGACTGACCACGTAGGCTGCCTGAGAGAAAGTTTAGACAGCTTTTATTCCAGAGCAAGGTTTCACTAAATGATAATTAAACTTCCTTGAAAATTAAGGGCATGAGAGGGGGAGATGGTAAAGTGATAATATGCACGTCCATAGATAATACCCCATTATTGGCAGCTAGCTTGTTACATTGTTATAACATGTGAAAGACACTAAGACACAAAGAATGTTTTGCTATCAATGCTGAAGTTAAAGTTAATGCTAAAATTAAAAAGTTGGAATGTTATACTCCTTAAACCACAGGGATTATCCAGTTTCTGCTTCTAAATGGTGATTGCTGACTTCCAATCTGTAGAACAAGCATCAAGGTCAGTGTTGCATTCACCCACGTACTGTTCATAGTGGTCAATGCCTTGACATTGTGTAATAAGCATAACAGAATCGCTACACGTATAAATATCTACAGGCATCTTGGCATTGATTCACCATACAAATAAATCTGCAAGCGAACCTCATAAGTGGTTGTAAACTGTGCCTGTCATGATGCCAGCTGAAGTGTTTTTTCTGCTAACCTGGGTAGTGTATACTTTGAATTGCATTTGAGTCAGTGAAACCCAGCGACAGGAGGTGACTGGAATAATTCCAGGGGACCCTTGCTGTCCTCCCTCTCATCTCCAAGGTCATCTGCCCAGCTTCTTGGAAGCCATGTGATGGGAGATGTTGGCTGCTCGGAGTCTGTGATGCAGGGCAGCTCTTCAAGCAGATTGCTTCAGGGACCTCAGAGCTTTCCTGTTCATGCGGTTTGGGAGACCTCTAGGAGGACAGCCTTGGGGTAGGAGTTGCCTTGCAAAGAATCTCCTTGTTGGTTTGTTTTCTGGCAGTTGTTCCTAATAGGAACAAAGCCACATTTCAAAATGTTGAAATCCTCCACAAAATCGATTTTCCTTCCAGCACCCTGCTCTCCTGATGAGAGGGTGCATTCATAAAGGGCTTCCAAATAACAGAAATGAAGAAAACACATTGTCACAAGAATGACTTTCGACACTTAAAAATTGCTTTCTGAACCTGTTTGAGATTGTCAGCTAATAGGGTAGCTTTCTTTCATAACTCCTTTATAGTAATGCACAGCTGGGCGAAAAACCACCTCAAACAATACTTACTTTTGTCTTTCCTTATTTATCATCATTATCATTACTTTTTACTTTGGTTAGCAGATGTTTCTTTAGTGCTCTGACATCCTTTATAATTTGCATATTTGTTAATTTAACTGGCAGAAAAGTCAACGTACTGTACGGTATGCACTTTGTATTTAACACTTATACGTATGTGACATATGCAATAGGAAAAGCTCCTCTGATACCCCCGATACATATTGAATGTACAAATTTAACATACTTTTTAAAATTCATGTATTTGGGCTTTTCTTTTGTGCCGTGCAAAAATGTCTGATTATTTAGAGCACAGCTCAAATCCAAGGAGGAATCATTTTGAGTCTACGGTATAAACTCAGAGCATTCAGGCTGTGGCTATGATGAACAAATCAGTAATTAATTGGGCATTCATTCCAGTGACCTGTCAGCATTCAAATGCTTTAATTAGATGGAGAAATGGAGGCAAGTAATGAGGGCCAAATCTGTATCCTTTTGAATTCAGTGGCAAAACATCCACTTGCTGCAATAAGATTTAGTCCTAAATGCATGACAGCACACTATAGAAGATGTCGTCTCCACCAACCGTGGTTCAAGTGTATAATACTGATAATGTCACTGGCATTGTATCTTTCGTTAAGGAAACAATGATGCTCTTAGGAAGCTTTTTGTCTGCTCATGCATACAAAACAGGCAATTTTCATAAAGTATTAATTGCAAATTATCTAGTATAAATGAGGGTCCCAAAAAGAAAAAAACTACTTTATACTGTATCTGCTGTTTATTTCATTATTAGTATTCTTCATTGTTTTGCTTATATGGTACAGCTGAAAGGAAATACCATATCCTGTGTCAAGCAATCGCACTTTAAATGTGCAGGTGTATACAGACCTGGAGTTTTTATTCTATTCCCAAGTTTTTCCATAAATATTCAAACATACATGTATCTAAATGTACACTAGAAGCGTGTGTCTACCTGGGTTTTTCTATGTATTTTTGCCAGCTTCAATTTACATACATAGATGGACCATATTCAAATTTTCCGCACTAGATTAAAATGCTGGTGATATATTTTAAGTGTTTTCTTCATCTTGTAAAGGTACTGTTTGTAGCTCAGCACCTGTTTGTTGCTACCCAGCTAGCATTGTTTGCACCTGAGGTGCAGGTTTTAACTATTTGTTATGAAGAACACAGACCAGTTTTAAAAATCGATGTATCATTTGGACATTCTTTCAAATTAAATTTATATATTCTTCCAAAAGTGCTTTTATTTTCACTATGTCTTTTCTAAACAACCTGTATAATTTACAAGATATGTAGTGGACTTCGTAGCAAAATGCAATGCCACACGGAGGTACCCACACCAGGTTTGAATGAGCAAACTACCTATATACTAGGGGATCATAAGCATCTGAGTCTCTTCCTCCATTTTGTTTCTCTTCCTGGCTGTTAGAAACCTTCTCATTTTGCAGCCTTCATATATTCATGGCCATCTTACACAATTTTCTTCTTGTGCATATACTGTTCTCTTCCTTTTTGCATCAGTAGCATTTTCCCTTTGTTTTTAAACCTATATTGAACTTCACTTATAAAACAAAAAGATATTCTCCATTAGTCTTTGCTTTGTGAGGCTAAGTCACTGCAGGTCTCCTGTCAAAAGTATGGTTTCTGTTCTTCTGAACATCCAAGTGTGTTCATCTTCGCTGAACATAAGTGAATCAAATGGTATGCAATTTCTCAGATGAAGTCTCAGCTGTACAGAAGCATTAATACATCTCAATCCCTACTGAAAATACCCCACGTGACACATTTGGGGATTAGGTTTGTACTTTTCACAGCCACATCAATCTGAAGTTCACAGGCTTGCTGTGATCAACTGATATATCCCAGGTATTTCCCTCTTCTGTCATTTCAAAATGATGAATTGTCAGCCTATAACAGAGTTTCTTGTTATTAGTCCTGAAGTACATGACTTTGCAACTCGTACAATTATACCTCATCCCTTCTTTTCTAGTTCACTCAACTCTTCCAATATTATATTCTGATTCCTCTTTAAATTACTGTTTCCAGTGCTTTGTCGTTGGCTGTTTTCATTCTACTTCAAGTGAATGACACAAGCGCTCAACCCCTCCCCACCATATGCCTTATACGGTTCCTCATAACCATTGCATTGAAGTAGATCTCTGTTTCATCTAGATTTTTTCCAGAAGGAATGTCACAAGTTGTCTTAAAGACAAGGGCAAACAAACTTCATAACAGTTTCCCAACAGCTGAATCTTCAAAAGTTTTCAGTTTCAGAGTATTATTTCAACTATATCAACGCTAAACTCCTGAAAGAAGGACATTTGCAAAATCCTTGCTGCATTTCATTTCTTTCTTTTTATACAAATCACCCTCATATCCTTCCCCAGGCCTCAGTAGGGTTTTTGGTTTTTTTTCTGGTCCCTCCCACAAGTGCCTCACATAAGTTCTGTGCTTTGGTGAGAATCACCTTGGGTGCTGTGCTCCGGTTTGGGGGGTCTTTATTTTTTACATTTCTAAGAGTCACCATCTGGAAGAAGAGCCGCTTCCCACCGCTGCTGAGACCAGTGATCTCACCTCCAGAACTGCTAAATAACGCAGAGTTTTTCTGACTATGGCAGCTTAAAAAGCCCTAGTCTATTTTAAGAAGAGATCAGTATCTGACAGGCGTAAAATTCTGGGGCTAGAAAGGGTGATAGTCATTATGGTCATCCGAGCCAAGCCATAGAGTCATGGTGACTGGAGAAGTTTGCCACAGCTGTAGGACACTGGCATCACCCCTGAGGATACTTTTAAGCTCCACAACATGCATCTGAAATAGTTCCACTTGCCTCTGGAACCAAATAAATCTCTGCAGAGTTCATCAAATGCCTACTTAGCACCAGTCCTATTGCCTGAGCAAGCTCACCAGAGTCCAATATTTTACAACTGCTTATTTAGCTCAGCGAGTCTATCACCCTGTCTGCTCAGAAATTATCTAAAGAACTAGAACCAAGAGTTCTTGAGCTCAGCCAGCTACCTGCTCTCCCAACTTGAGGTTTGATTTTGATTTGTTTTCCACCGAATGGCTCCAAATACTCATTGAGACAGCAGGGGCGAGCGTACAGGCTCTCAATGTCCCTATGTCTATCATACACCAGGCTATCACACCATCGCTCAGTCTTCTGGTGGCTGGGAGATTTCCTCATGTCATCTAACCCTCTTTGGCAGATTTACACACAAGGTTTTTGTTACCAAAGTGACGATCCTGAGGCTTTTACTCAGTGTGCTGGTAGACAAGGCTCATATATTATCACGTGCCACATTCTAGCAGGGTCTGCCACAATGTCTACATTAGCCCCAGTAAAGGTGGTTTTCCTTGTTGTAATTCCCCAATGTACAACTGGTGGTCTGAAAGTCTCCGTTTGAAATGATGAACTGTATTATTCCACTGTGAGCGCACAACACACACTGACAAGGAAACCCTGTAAAAAATTCAGTATCCACCAGGCCTTTTTCTGCAATCTCTAGAAAGAGACCAGCCAGTTCCTTGTATCAAGAAACATAGAGAAATTGCTATGTTCCTTTGCTCTTGATTTCCCAGGCTTCATACCAAAAGTAGGAATCATCAAAACAATGCCATGTTAGTGCTGAGCTTTTGGATGTGACAAATTCTGACCTCAGGTGTTTGAGACCCCAGTGAGAGCTGAATCAAAATCCTCCCTTCACCAGCCACTCCTTTGACCCAGGCAGCTGTTTGCCTTAGAGCAGTGGGTATCAGCATTGTCTCTCAAGGCTTATCCAGTCACGGGTCATCCATACAAGTTACGAATTTTGCCCAGCCCTCGTGTGCTGCCTATCTCCAGGGACGTCTCCTTCAGGAGCCTGCAGTGGTCTGCAGTGGCAGAGCTTGCACATGCCAGAAAAGACAAATGTTGATCATAGTTTTCCACTGTTCTCTTCTATCTCAACTGTTTCAACAGTAATGCTTCCTGTTAACCAAAGAAGGGCAGAGGCCAAAGACCTATCACAGACTTAAGAAACTTGGAAGACTTTTAATTTCAAGTTTCCTTTCGCAGTCATAGCATGAACAACTCTTTCTGTTGAGCAAGCATATATATTTGCACATCTCAGTCTGCAGGATGAATGCTTCCACATCTCGGACAGGTTTCCACTTCACCTTGGGTCAGAATCATTTCTTTTGTGGCAGGTCTTCCTATTTGACCTCTTCCTACCAGCGAATATACACACAAAGATTTGACTTCCCTACAGGTCTACCCGATGAAAAGCATTGTGATACTTCATTCTTGTTTAAGGCACCAAAATAAATTTGGTGCTAGGTGTTTGCTTGACTTTATGAGGCCCTACCTCTACTATACAAAGTTTTATACTGTTTTCAGGTTTTGTTTTAAAATGGTTATGTATTTTACACTTCTGGTTAGTAAATTAAGCTCATACTTATAAACAGCTTAAGAAAAATAGAATATGCCTGAGTCTCCAGATAGTCTGAAATGAAAAATGGGGCTGATCCAAGCACCTCTGTTTTAGGACTACTGTCACTTATGGTTGGTCTGCAACTATTACACCCTCAGTTGGGTCAACTTTCATAACACCTGTCATTGATTTCCCACCTAGTACATCTTGTAGGATGACCATCAAAGTGAGCAATATAAGGATGAATGCAGCAATCATCACAGTTAAAATCTCCAGATATCTGCTTTCACATTACCTCAACAACTGTGTTTAGAAACTGAAGAGTTATGCTGATCATACGGACCGTAATGGTCTCCGCCTTTGGGTATTTGATACATGCACACATAACATGCTTGCCAGAATCATCACTGTATATGTAAGAGTGCCAGTGCAGCAGATGAACAAACATATTCTTAACTTGCCAGAATTATGTTTTTATATTATAAATTTGCAGTTCCTAGTCTGTCCTACTTCATTCTTTATTCCAGGTGTTACAAACAAGGCGTCTGGGGGACCTACTTAATGAGCACAAGTGGCACTGGATATAAACAAGTCTGCTATTCCTCCATCAGAAATATAAATGGCGTACTATGTTACAAAATAACCACAGTAATATTTATATCATTTATTGTCCCTTTTAGTGCCTCTTATCTTAGCATCCAAGCATTACGATGGCTTCCAAATATGACCAAAAAGAGGAGTCTTCTGTGTGGGAAGCCTACCGCTGAATCAAAGCACATGCTTTTTTTCAAACATCAAAATCAGAACTGTGTTTCTTCTTACCTCTAGCGGTGCTCGCCTGAGATTCCTCACCCTGCTGGCAGGTGTTGATCCAGCTGGGAAAGTGCAAACAAGGTATTTTGCTGACTCAGTAACAAAGCCAGCTCATTATTTCACTCAGATATAAGAGAAATAAAGGGAAAACATGACAGAGCGGGTGGTGAGGTTTGGGTAGACATGTCCTGAGGGAACAAGGCATAGAGAAAACCAAATCCAAGGAAAAGTTTCAGGTTGTGGTTTCACAGCAAATTCTTTCAGGATGACCTTTGCGTTAATAAGCGAGGTTTATTAATGAAGAAATCCACTTGCCTGCACCCAAACATGCATGAATATTAGTCAATATTCTTTTTAATAGCTGCTTTCTCTTGCATGAATGTCTATCAGCCACCCGTAATTCTCAGACAACATGTCTGCAGCCAGCTTTTGTGAACATGTTAATTAGGAAGTCTGTACCAGCTGAGTTTCTAAGATGAACAGCAAATAGTACTGCTCGTGCGCCCCACCCCCACAGCAGGCACCCAAACAGCGTGGTTTGTTCAACAGAAATCATAGAGAGGAGAGCGACCAGGTAGATTTGGAAGCTCAGAACTGTAATACAAAACTATAAATCCTGCCTACACAGAGAGCTTAAGTGCCACGCTGGCATTCAGTGACAAACAGTGGTTTCAGATCTTGGATTTTACGGTTGCCTCGAGCAGCAAAAATGGTTCATTTCATAACATTGTGAAGAGCCTGTTGGGCCCCAGCACACACAAATATGCTGAAGAGTAAGCAAAGAGGTAATTCGTTCTGTACCCTCCAAGAGGCAGAGAGGTAACCTGCCACAGAACGTACGACCGTGAATTAACTTTCCTTACCTCAAGGTGATCATTTGGTTTTATAGATAAAATTTGGGATTATAAATTATCTGCTTCAACACAATTACTTTGTTAAATGAGTTCTTGGCTATTAACGACACAACTAAAATATTCCCGAGAAGGGACTGTTCCATGTTCAATGGGATTGATACCAAGGAAATAAAAGCCTGTGAAAATTTGAATACCTAAATATTGGCTTGTGAAAACACTGGTAGTATAAGTGTTATATGGAGAATTAATGGTGGCATGGGGAGTTAATGGTGGCACAGCTGTATTGAATACATTGCAGTCACAGTATATGCGCTTTTGGATGGAGGGAGGCATTCAACTTGAAGAAAGAAATGTGCAAATATTGCTTTATATAAGACAGTTGCTTATAGTAAGGTAGGATGTGAGCTTAAAGTATTGTGATTCTTTCACGGAAATTTCTCTGTAGGCTTTGTGGAGAGCAGGGTAAGAAACTCCTGATGGTGTCGCATTGGTTGGAGATCTCTATTGTGCTAGGAGACTTCATACTTGGCTCACTGTTTATGACTTTGATAGAATTCAAAATGAAAAAAAAAGAACAAAACTGTATTTCAGACTACAAGCCTAATCCAAAAGTACTGAGCAGGGCTGGACAAATAAGTACAGTCCATTCACAGACAGATATTGTCTGCTACTGGTATAATCTTTTCTTCAACAATGTAAGTTTTTCACGAAGTTTTTACCCTGAGCAGAGCTCGCAGCTTGTTTAAAAATAAAAGAGGCAGGGAAAGTTGGTGCTTTGCAGAGGTATCTTCATGAAGTGTGGGGAGAGGCCTCAGTGGCTCGTTGTCCTATTTCCCCAGGAAACTCTAAGGCAGGAGGATGTTGGTTATGTGGGGCACCACGAAAGTCATGCATATTTGGAAATGAGGCTGCAGCTCTTCCAAGTTGCCATTGAGAAGAAAATAAATGGTAGAAATATGTTGTGTCTGAGATTTAAGCTTTCCCTTCTCCGCTGCTGCTGCTATCTGACCCCCCACTCCCTTTCCAGCACTTATCGACACTATCTCAGTATCATTTTCACCTTCTTCTCTCCCTGCCTCCTGAACACACACACACAGACACACACACACGCACACACAGAGTCCATCACTTTTAGCTACAGTTTCCACAATCTGAGGAGTCATCCCCTCAGAAGCCATTTTCACGTCAGGGCTATCCTCAAATCTGCATCTTTTTGGCCATTGACTTTTAAAAGTAACTATTCCCATGAAAAATATGGGTATCAGAATTAGAACTGCTTGAACATAATAGTGTTTCTGCATGCTGCTGTTTACTGTTTCACCCTCAGGTAGTTCTTGCATTTTTATTGCCCTTAAATTTCAATCAAATGAACATTCCCTTTTAAGAGTTTTTGAAAACCCAAATTATTCATACGTTTAGAAAGCCATTGGTTATCCCAGAGAGGCCTGTGTTCCCCCGAAAATTTCAAAATTTAAGCAAATTAAAAAATCACTTCAAGTATCAATTGTTCCCTGCTACAGTTCCTTACATATTTCTTATACCTGTCACTGGGGCTTACATAGCAGCAAAAGTCAAAACTCCCTATAAAAAATGCAAACTCCTCTCTCCCTCTTACCAAAAAAGCACACTGTGAGACACAACTATTTTTTATTAGTTTTTCTGTTAAATCTTTCAAAATGCCTGTGAAAAAAAAAATGGCGTATTTGGAAAGTTTTATCCCTAGTAATAGTGTGCCTAACATTTTTCCATTAGCATTGATCAGACAGAGTTCTGTGTTCAGTTATAAATGGTTGATCAACGCTCGTTGAGACTATCAATACACTTGTCATGGGAAATGCAAACACTCAAGAGAATGTTAAGAAACAATATTTTCTTTTTACAGTATAATATCTTTATATAGATGCCTGAAATATGGTAAAATGAAAAAACTATGTCACTCTTACACATAAAAACATTCACTCTCCACATCAATATGACAATAAAAGTACAGCCGTTCAGGCTCCAGCAGCTGTTCAGGCTCAACACAATACTCCAACTAGGTTTCAAGACGGACTTATGGTGAAAACATGCACTTTCACAAGTTTCACAAGTTGGGATTTTTTTCCCACTGGGGCTTCCTGAGATTTTATATTATTTTTTTTAAAGGAATCTGAGTTTTTAAAAGTGTTCTGAAATATAGAGAAAGACTCATTTCCACTTCTAAAAAGAAGCTAGAAGTTGCACAATGGTAGTGTGAGAAGAACCTCAAGTTTTGTAGGGCATTTTGCATTATATTAAGAATGTGAAAACTCTGGGTGAGAATGGGGCCATTTTCATCTGAAGAGACCTAAAACCATCAGTGATTTTGTGTCAAACAGAATTTTTTCCTAGAAATTAAGGCAATGTCTACGTAAATTTGTGTTATATGTTTGCCAGTTTATCTTGGAGGCTTCGGTTTGGTTTAGTTTGTTTATTTCAGATGGATCTAATTTGCTTAGGCGTTTTGGTTTGATTTATTTTTCTTTTCTCCCAGTTATGCAGGGATCGATTTTATTGTGGACAGTCTTTTTTTTTTTCTTCATGCACAAACCAATATTTTTCCTTACGGTCACTTTCAGGAAAAGAAAAAGCCCCACATGCGGGTTTACTGTTTTCCCTGTGACTTACCTGAGCATTTTTCCATGCACATCTAGAAAGAAGAGCACCCTTGCTTCTGGAAAATTGTAACAGTGCCTACTGCATCCTCATTAATATAGCAATTCCTTAACACAATGACAGATAAAAGAACTTTCCTTTTATTGAACTAAATGCTGGTTTTACATAAAATAGACTATAATTCAGAGTCTGTAATGTCTACTGAAAGGTTAGACTCGTTACCATCCAAATAGGCTGAGCTAATAAAAATTATATTTGTTACAATCCAAATAGATTAACCGGCCTTAAGGGCTTAGCTATGTATCACACTTTTCAATTTTCTTATAATTAAATTAACATAAAACAGACTTGACAAATAAATGACTGTATCAGAAACAGTTAAGCTCTATTTAACCAAAATAACTGTTCTATTTACATACACAGCAACCTGTGTCTATTTTGGGAGCTATAAGAAGCCTAACTAGTTAGCAAATCCTTGGGTGCCCACAGTCTGCTAACAGTCTTGGTCCCAGCCTTTCTCTGAACCACATATACCCTAAAAGAGAGATTTTGTGGCTTAGCTTCTGCGCTCCCTGTTGGTTTCCTCTCAACCAGATACCTCCTCTGATGCCCCATCACACCTAAGCAATGGCCTTGAAAGACTTCATATGCAGAGCCGAGCTTTATTCACTGAGTAGCCCTTTTGACTGAACGATTTCAGTGGGATTGCTTATATTTTATGAAGCTAAGAACATGTGTAAGTCTTTGCTGGACAGTGATTTTAGTCTCTTCACCACATTTTCCCCATCCATACATACGTCTGCTACCCACATATCTAAACTGAAATAAGGTCTCTGGTAACTTCTCCTGGATGACAGCAGGCTAGCTCTTTAATAGCTTTAGCAGTTCATTAATGAAGCCTGCATGGTTTATTCAGCAGCACTGACTTTCCTAAAAACACCCTGGCTCTCCATAAACTATGTCTCTACCTATTAGCTTTCTGGCCTTCTTTCCCTCTCTTCCATTCCACTGTAAATCTTGAAACCATAATACTCAGAACCTTAATTTTCACCACGTCTCCTACTTACCTCTAAAAAGAAAGAACGAGATGCAAATACCACTCCAGCTTATAGTCTCCTCTGTGGTTGCCCCTTTGGATAAAAGACCACAGGCATAACCTTAGTGGTTGGCAAGGGCACAAATCTGAGACAGTGGGTCGAGATAGTCATTTTCCCTCTTGTTTCACTTGGGAGTCTGTTTGCGCTCATGGCTGGGGAAGGCTTTCCCTTGAGGAGGGCAGTTGGAAAGCTTTTCGCAGAAGATTTGTTTCCTTTTCTGGTGCGGATATTAAAAACATAGCATGACGTGGCATCAAGGAAAAAGTTTACAGACACCATGCCAGGTGTCTACGATATAAGATGTGTTGGACGTGGTCATGTTTTTCTAGAGCTTTTTGTGTCACAGTTTCACATAGCAAGTGAAATAACAAAATTGATGTGTAACCTGGTTTTGCAAAAGCTCTGAAACTCTAGCTGCTATGCTGTAATGTGTGTGTGGTTTGGCAAATGGTAAAAAGAATAGTTTCCACTTTCCATAAAGCCATGCAAAATCCACTTAAGTTTCTTAGGGCTTTGTGCTATAATTAACCATTCTGAGAGTGCCATTGTCTGAGGACTGTGCCTTTAAGCCCCTTCTCCTCCCTGTAGGACCTCACTCGGAGCAGAGGAGTGCAAATGGAGTTGAGATCAGCAAGCTGGATACTTACATGCTTCTTTTGTCACTGCTTGTCTGGTACCTATTTTATGAACGATGGGCTGCCTATTGCCAAAATGATCAGTATTGCGCCTCAGGTATTCTCCCTAAATTACAATTGTGCTGCCAAATCTAAGCTATAAATATCAATGGATATCAGAGAAGTTTGCTCGAAAAAGAAAGAAAGAGAGAAATGGATACTATTTTTAAATGCAGTCTTAGATTCAGGTGGCTTCATGCTGTTATGTTAAGGAGCTAAGTGGCACCGGCTGAGAATGAGGTCTAAGCAGCAGCATATCCTCCTCTCCCTGCAGCCGGCCCAGTAATCAGGAACCAGTGCTCCGACGGGTGGGAGGGGAACAAGGTGATGATTATTGTTTTACCTTAGGCTTCCTCAGGGGAATTAAATTAACGGAGCTTTTGAAATTCAGTTCTCCAGAGTGTAGTCTTCATGGTTTTCCCTTGTGCAGACTCATAATAGCCTTTCTGCTCGACTCACGCAAGGGCCAATAGCAAGGAAAGGGCCAGAGCTGTTCAAAAGCCACCCTAAAAGGAGACCAGGTGACCCCAACAGACCTCAGCATCCTGCAAGTTATGGGTAGCCCAGTACCAGTCTAGAGCAGAGCAGAGACTCAGTCCTGTGAGATGAAGGGTTGATAGCACGGTTTCTGAAGCTAAGATTCAAGGTGTGTTTTCCATCCTTTTTTCCCCTTCTCTATATGTAATGACGTGTCCTTGTGGTCTTTGTTTTTGTATTGCATTTAAACTGTAGAAGATTCAGGGCAACTGTCAACTTAGGACACTGCTGCAAGGGCTATTGCGGTATAGACCTCTCAGAAGATGTTTTATAACATTCATTCTTGCTTGCCAATGTGAGATTTACAAGGCCAGGGGAAAAATAGCGGGGGGGGGGGGGGGGGCAAAAAAAAGCAAGGTGGGGCTCTGTACGTCTTTTGTTCTTTTGCAAGCTGAAAGATGTTGCGAACTGTTAACTCTTTAGGACTTATTACACCCTGTTTAGGTGCCACCTAACACCTCCCTCTAAACTACCCCTGTTTCTCTGCCTTCAGTGAAGCCCAACCGTATCTGGGTTAAAAGCAGAGCAGTACGGTACACACAAACTCAGAGCTGCTCAGTAGCTGTGCCTTGACTTCTGAGGTATTCTCTGTGCTCCCTTTTCCTCAGCTTTATGTATTAAAGCTTATTTTTAACTAAAGCTATGATCCTAAGCTTCTTCACAGCCTCAACTAAGCTGTGTGATTCATGTTTCAAAGCCTAATATTTTAGCCTCAAAAGCAGGATGAAATACTGTCATTTGAGTTTTTTAATGACTATGGACTAGTACATGCTTTTTCAGCCTTTCCTCAAAGGCTCCAAATTAGAATAAAACTAATTTCCACAGCACATGTAAGCCAATAAAGAGAGTATAGCAAGAGGAGGATACGGAGCTGGAAGAGAATAGCATGGTACCGGGATCTGAGCTGAGTTTGTAGTGTATAATGATAAATTATGTACAAATATTATTACTATTATTGTTATGTGTTATTATTCTGTGCCAGCACTCTTTGCTGGTGTGTCAGTCCAGAATGCAAAATTCTTCTGGTTTTCCTCCCCTTTGCACAGAGTCTGAATAATGGGGCTTATTTTGTGCAAGTTTTGCCACGGGGTTTCCCTTCTCTGACTGGCAGATGAATATGTGGTTATAACCTTCCGCTCTGAGCCTGTGGAGCCACCCAGCTCCTCTGCTGTGATGCTTTCTGTAGCATAATACTCATGTGGAGCTTTACAACAGAGAGGACAAGTGGTCATGGAAGCTTAGCTGGTAATCCAAAGCCCCTTGAAACCAAAGGGCCCTCTCCGGTTGGCTTCAGTGTGCTGCCAATGTGCCGCCAAATTCTACTCCAGGAGGTAGAGAAGGGGCAAAAACTGTGTGAGAAATTTAGGGAGGATGCAAGAATGGGGGAAATGGGTCAGGGAAGCTGAAAGGAAAGGAAAAAGGCAAGTGGGAGTGAGAGATGGTATTTAATAACAAGGGTCCTTTGGGAATAAATTGCATTATGCACTGAACAGCAAAAGTGAGGAGGTGGCCCTGCAGTGAGGATCTGTGAAAGGGATGGAGACCAACATAATGTCATCTCCATAAAGGAATGCAGATGAGACTCTTTCTGCACAAACCTGGAGGCAGAAAAATGAAAAGTGTTCCAGACTTCCTGAGGTAAATTGGAGATTCAGTCTGAGGCACCCCTTCCTGTGGATTTGTCTTTCTGTTCTTGTCTTTGTGGCGCAAATCAGGAGTTGCCTAATTACCTACCTCAGCATGGGCAGAGTTAGAGAGAGAAGTCTTATTGTTTGGCATCTTATATTATCTCCAAGAATCTGAATAATCAAATTTTTGATGATGCAGCAGGCAAAGAGCAAGAAGCTACACAGTGCTGTGTAGCTATTTTTTTATGGGCTATCCCAAGAAAAAAAATACCACCCTCAAAAGAGTGGCAAAGAGCTGCCGTAGTCATTTAGTCGCTTGACTCGTCCGTTTCATAAACAGCCCTAGCAAAACAGACTAGCTCTGTGCAGAAATGGCATCTAAAGCGCATATATAGTTCAAGACATTTGATTTGCAGAGGGCGTCCCTTTGGAGCTCAGGGAACAAACCCACACAGTCCTCTGTCACTGAAGAAAACAAAACAAAACGGTTAACGAGACTGTTGGGGTGTTCCTCGAGTTCTGCCAGTTCCATTCCTCTGATGTAACTGTGGTCTGCAAACCCGCCATACCACACTTGGCATGTTGCTGGGGTGGTTGTAAGCCAAAATTGACTTTTCCCAGGCTACATTGGTCATCGGGTTTCAATGATCACCAATAAAATCATAAACACCTTATACAACAGAGGCATTAAGGTCACAGACACTTTTTTGGCAGTATAGCAGGCTTTTTAACGTCTAAATATTTTTCTTTACCATGTTGTAAAGAGATAGAAGTCACGGTTAATGAAGGATGAAAAGGTCTAGAATTATTTTTTTTTTTTCAGTTGCATGAAAACATAAGCCTATCTTGGTTACAAGGAGGGAAAATGCTGTGTGAATTATTTACTATGAGAAATGCAAAGAATAACACTGAGTAAAAATAATAAGTGTTATTCAAATGCAATAGAAGCCAGTAGAAGGCGGGTACTTGCATTTAAAAAGTTATTGTATTCATGGCTTCATTTATTTTGGTGGTGGTAGAATGCAAAGAACAAAATAAATTAGAACCAAAAATGGAAAAGATGGGATTAATATACAGCAGGGCTGTGAATGATTTGTTTCTCTTCCCACAATGCCCCTCTCCAGCTTATCTGAACACTTAGCTATGTTTATTTCCATAAAGAATGCATTTTATTCTGAAGGAAGCTAGGATGTGCTTTTTAAAATAAAGCAAAAACTTTATTAAAATTCAAAAGAAAAGTAAACAGAGATGATTTGGGAAGCTTTATTCATTTATTTGGGCAAACACTGCTAAAAACATTTAGGTGCACTGCGTGTTTAAGAAGTAATAAATAGCTATTGTGCTTACTTCATAAACTTGTCAGAGTGTCTTCATTTTATTTTCCTGAACAAACTGAATTTCTGTACTGCTCATCCCCAGCCAGTTAATAAATACATCACCCTAAAAAGTGCTGTGGTATTAAATTTACAGCAGATAAAATATGGATGAAGTTGCTGTGCTTCAGGTACGTCAACTGTGATTTAATATCTCTGACTACCCTTATGAGGAGTAAAAGATTACTCGGCTGCTCCAACAGCAAGATACTGACCTTTGCTCCCAAGTAACAGCCACTCAGCAAATAGTACCAAATGAAGAAGTAGAATAACATATAGATTTGCCATAAGAAAAAATTGATCTAAATCCATATATCAAATCTGCTGATCAGAGCTCTGCAGAAAAAGTACCTCATAATCTTTAGTGTGGAATTGCAAAAACTTTTGGTGGAGAAGAAACTGTGGGTTTTATTTTAAAGTAAAAGATTTCTTGGGGCAAAAGGGTTCTATATCTGTACGCGTGGTGTGTGGAGAGAGACATACATATATACGCGCATATATATGCTGCCTTGAGACATCTTCAAGTACAAAAACATCCACTGATCTATCAGATCATCAGCTAGTGATTTAGCAATCAGTCTTATCCCCATTTTCCATTTTTCTGTTAATTCCGTGAAAGAATGGAGAAAAGTATAACATTATCTCTGTAAATGAAGGCAAAATTCCTCCGGGAAATCTCATAACAATCTGCTTTAATTTGTGTCTTTAAAAAAAGTTATATCTAAAGGTGATAAAAATCCCCAGGAAGAAATGTTTGTTAGCAAAGAAAATAAATTCTTGTGATTTACATTTTGCCTTCAAAAAAGGTGGGTGAGTGAAAGGGTGCTGCTCCGCACTTCAAAGCGAAAGCAAATGAAAAATTTTCAACAACAAAGCCAAAATATGAAACAGACAAATCACTCTGCTGAGTAGTTTTTAACCCAAGGTGGCACATGTTAACAAAGCAACCGCTGTATAAGGACTGAAAAGGTAATCTTTAAACGTGGAAGTAAAATAAGAAACTTCCCTAATTAGTGCTGATTAGTCCTACTAAAGGAGGTAGAACTTGATTTACAACAGCAAAATCAGTAAATTTACACAAGTGTTAAACTTGCAGAGGTAAGATTATCTCAAGCCATTAGAAAAAAAAAACAAAACCAAAAAACTAAAAACTTCTTCCTCTAACACCCATAATTTTAACACTATCTAATAATATTTATGCTTCATATTTTGACAGTTATATTATAACTTGATATCATAGATAATTTCTGAATATGTGTTTATGTCCACACAAACAAAAGCCTTGTTCAATTCTCAGTTCTGTGCAAGATACTATTTTTAATAGGCAGGATGTTTTTCCTGAAGAGGTCATTTGATTAACAAGTCCAAGAAAAATAGCATGGTATTTGTCTCAAATGTCTGTTGTGGTTATATTTTGAACAGTAAATCGTGACCCCTAAAGATCATCAATGCATTTTTGTGAAAGCTGGATTTCTTTCCAACCAAAACTTAGAAAATAATGTGATTTAAAAATGTGGAAGCGGTGACATTTGTTTCGAGATTTTTGGTTGGGGTTTTCCTTTCAATCAGAACACACTCTTTGCTATTAAGATGCGCTGGCTTGGTTGAACAAGAAAGTGCATCCTGCCCAGATGTTGCTCATTCAAACAGACGTCAGCCCATAAACCTTTCCAAACAAGTGCTTTCTCCACTCTGATTGCACAATGGATATGGTTGGGCAAGATGACATTTTCTTGAGTGACAGATGCTCGGGCCGCAGCAGTACCATGGACGCTCATAATGTCCTTGCAGAGCAGCTGCTCCTTGAGGATTTTATACTGTTTTCTTTGTGTTTGTAATAAAAAAGGAAAAAGAAATCTTACCCTTTATACTTCGGGAGTTAAAAAACACACGCAGCAATGAGAGCCAAGGCTTACTAGCAGGATTTAGAAAGTCTCAGAAGCTGAAGATGTGCGGATACTGTGAACCTTTTAATGGCACATCACTTCAAATAACATAAAAGTAGTTTATTGGGCATTCCTGCCCTGCCTGAACTGGTAGCAGAAAGCAGGCACGGGAAAGATCACAGGAGGTGGAGGGAAGGAAAGAGGAAGAAGAAAGGATCATTGGCAGATAAAGCGAGGAGCTCGATTTTTCCAGAATAGGTAGGTGGTTTCTAAAATTTATGGATAGTTCCTAAATGTTATTTCTCTGCATTTGGACGTTTAACAAGCAAGAAGAGATCAGATAGGTTTTTTATAAATATGCATTTTTATCATAATAATAGAAATAGTAAGCAGCAATATCTGCTGTCAATGCATATTAGTCTGAACATTAGGAATTATCACTGAACAGTTTATTACAAAATGGATTTCAAATTTCATTCCAGAATAGAGAACTTCATGAAAGCTGTTAGCACCCTAAAACGGAGGCAGGTAGGATCAAGTGGCATTCCTTCAGCATCTCTTTTATGTCTCTGGCCAACAGAGTAGTCAGTATCTCTGGTACAACCAACGCAGTGTCAGTGACATCATGCTGTAGCCCATTACAGCATTCCTGAGCTCAGAAGGCTGCAATAGAAGCTCATTGAGCTGTTCCCTGCGTGTCATGGAATATGACACGCCACAAATATTCATAGAATTCAGCTGAATATTTTTCTCATTGCTACTTGGGTGTCACTTCACATAGCTAATACCCAGCCTCAATCCTAGCCTATAATCAGCAGTTAAGACCCAGCCTGTGGTGCTCATATGCTGATCAGGAGCGCTGACATGAACGGAGGGTAGCATTTCACCTTGAAATCCCATCTAAGAATATGAAAATGGGGGGCCAGATGCTGAGAAAGCTGTGCTATCTTGACGCAACAAAGAAGGTATTTTTCGTTGGACAGATTTCTGCGGACTATCGAGCTGAATTTGGCCCAGCCTGGTATGCACCCTCCTCAGGGACATCCAGGTGAAACAAAAACCATTCTTGCTCTCTAGGGATCCTATGGAAGAAGGCAACTAACACTGAGAAAAGAATAAATAGAGATGCCTAAAGCTAGCATAAATGTTAGCTGTTTGCCTAGGCAGGCCAAATTTAGGAGATATGACTTGCCATACAGACCCTGCTGCTCATCATGTCAAGTCAGACTCAGGAGCCACTGGCCAGGAAATATAAGGTATTTATTGTTTTGCTGGTGCCTGCAGCAAACCTGCCCTGTGGCTAACAAACAGGGTTCAGTTTTTAAAACCGTCAAGTGTGTGAATAAGCACTTTTTTTTTTTTTTTTTTAGAAAGGAAAGTTGTTCTAAAAGATAAAGTAAAAGAATCTATCACGGTCATCACTCAGAGAATGACATTTGATCACTCTTAATATCGCTAGAGAGTATTCCAGAGAATACTCTTTGGAAGGGATAGTCCAAATCTAAAAGGCTCTGCTGCTAAACAGTGATTAAATAGACTTAAGTGTTTTAAAATCTGCAGTTTGATTAGTATTCTCCTGAAGTAATAGTGAATCTGATACTGAAAATACAGCATCAACACAGTTTTCTGGTTCTTAAAATTTCCTTGCAGGACAGGAGGCAGAGGGTGAAGAGTTGAAGGAGGAGAAAGAGGAGTTGTGCATGGATTTTCTTTCTTTAGCTGTTGCAGAGAAACTGAGAGAAAATATGCTGATCAGAAACCTGGAAATAAGATTCGGAGACTTTTGGGCATGCAAGGAGATATTTAAGCCCCCATTTATGTGGATGTGAAAAGGGCTGTGGATTAGGTAGGCAAAAATAAAATGAAAAATCTTCTCAGGGTTCAAGAACATCTGAGGGGACAGCAGTAATGAATACAGCATGATACAGGCTGGAAAGGGCAAAAAGGGACCAGGGAAAACCTAGGCTTCTAGGACGTAACACTGGGAGATGCAGTATCAGACAGCATATGGCTTGGTCAAGCAAGGGAATGTGCAAAAAAACCCTTTTGGGGGGTTGTAAACAGGATCTGAGGACTCGGAGATGCAGCGGAGGCTTTATTAGCAGAAAGCTTGCAGCATGCTTGCCAGCTCTGGGAGACCTGGCCGCAGCACCAAGGACATGGAGCTTCCTAATAAGCAGAGAGGGAGACTGTGAAGAAAAGCTCGGTGTGCTCTTCTTAGCCTAAAGCCGGTTCCCCGCGTTAAGGACATCACAGCACGACGTCTGCGGAAGGCTGAAGACTTAACCCAGATTTTATTCAGCGAGGATTGTTTGATAGCACAGTCTCCCCCGTGGCTGCTGCCGAGAGCCGAGCTCTGCCCGTGCCGCCGTACGCTGAAGGATTGGTTCTGCAAGCTGCTGAGCACACCTGGGAGCCCTTCAGCACACCTGAGTTCAGTGGGGCTTGTGAGCACTCCAATCCTCGCAGAAGTGATTGGCAGTTGCCGGATGGCATCCTTAGAGAATAAATGTTGCTGGATGGTCCTTCACCTCCTTATTAGTAGCAAATTATACCTGCAGCTGTCCAAGATTTTTTGACTCTGGCCTGTCCCATCCTTAATCAGTTGCTGATACATGTGTGTGCAAGAAGTGAAAAAACCTATTCGTTCCTTTCCTTTCAAACACTGGGCCAAGAGACAGAATTAAAAGGGGGCGGGGGGCAAGTAGAGGGAAGATTCACAAACATTCTTGCAAATAAAATCCATTCATTTCCTCAGCTTTTTGCTAATTTGCAAAGATCTAGAAGAGTAAGAATTTATTCACAGAAATGTTCACAGAAAAGCAAAAGCAGAGCAAATCCTACCATGAATAAATATTCATGGGAGTATTTGCACTGGGAGAGCTCCCCTGGCTATTCCAAAAGCCTTTTTTTTTTTTTTTTTTTCCTGTAGTGTGGCTGGAAAGGATAGAATTAAGTAGTTTCAAGAAGTGAAAAAAGAACATGAAGTAGTAGTCTGAGAGAAGTGCATTTGCTGTTATGGCAGTCAGGAACAGTGAAACTGTTCACCAGGCAGGTGACTGCTCCACCTTATGACTGGTTTGCCTTCAGTCGCGAAGGTGGTCCAGGGAAACATGGCTCAAGTAGCTTACCTGCCTGTGTGGCATAAATCAGACTGAAAGCTGGAGGATTATTCATTAGCTGTCCCAGTTCAAACTTTCCCTGACCATGAAAGTGGAAATGGGCATTTAGGATGCCACCATTTAGCTGGTGCTGGACTCCGTAGGTAAGAAAGTTCCATAGTCTCTTTAAGACATTGTGGAGAAGGTAGTGAGACAATCATCCTAACAGGGACCAGCACAGAGTTCTTCCCTGCCATGCTGTGGATGCATCAGCAGTTACAGAGCCTCCTACTTTTTCCCTGAGCTGGTAAAATCAAGGATTTTTGCCTGCACGGTGGCACATCTCCAACAGTGCCCTGCTCAGGCTTACTTGTAACTTGAGGATTATGGGCTTGGAAACCTTTCAAGTGGAAGAGAGAAGTGATCCAGCAGAGCTATTGCTGCTACCACCACCATCCTTCTGCAGGAGCCCAGCTCCAGGGATCTCTAACAGAGAAACAAGTTGTGCGCAGCCATAAGAGGCACCTCAGGGCTACCTGCCGCTCCTCGGCACGTATCCACTCCCTAAGCATTGCTGGTCTCTGCTCAGCGCCTCGAATATAACACACTGCTGGCTTCATCCTCTGATGGAAACCGTGGTGGCTGAAAAGACGATGCAAGTCCCAGCCCTACTACCACCAGGGAGACCCCAATGTGCTGCCAGTAGCTCCAGCCCCGGTAGCTGAACATTTCTGCAGCCATCAATGTGCTTGATCCCCTCGTCACCTGGACAAGGGGTGACCTGCTGAATGTCTGTGCGTGCATACAGGTCTGACAGTTACAATTTGGGACTGTGGCTCCAGGAAGAGCCCTGACAGATTCACACACCCCTTGCTCTTACACAGAGAGTTAGTAACACTCGTTTATATTAGCAAAAAGGCCCAATTACACTTTTAGGCTGATTCTTAGAATGTATCTTTACAGAGAATTGAGAGAATTTTGTGGTCAAATATTAAAAAAAAAACTACAACAACCAAGACCAGAAGCCTTACCAGTGTTGACAATATGCCTGAAAAGCCAACAGCACCAATTAAAGAGTGTGGTATTTTGTCTTTTCATTCTACATTTTCAGTTAAAAACAACAAAACTGAGAACCGGGGCTCACTTGACTTTGTTAGTACTTTTATTTATTTATTTTCCTTCCAGTTTTTCACCCTTGATGTATCTCCTACGACTGTGAGCAGGATACACAGTGCTTCATATTCCAAGTGCTGAGGCCTATCTATCAAAAGCTGACTGGAGTGGGTGGTGAAATACAGTAGGAGGTGGCTAGCTACACAGTTGTACTATTAAATTACTGTCTGTCCGAGGAGAGTAATCTCTTGTTTCAGCAGCAGGTACTACTACCAGAGACTGTAAAAACCTCAAGCACTCTGAAATAGGCTGTCATATGGAGCACCATAAATTACATGAGTCAAATATTCCATCATTCATTCACTCTGTGGTCTTACAGTGGGATGAATAGTCTGCTCAAGGGAGAAAAACAACCACCAACTTTCTGATTCCTTTTCTATTCACTTTCTGAGAGAGCTTCAGGGGCCACTTTCCTATGGGAAGTTTTAATTAACCGTAAAATGTAATTTTCCATTTGCATAGCTGCAGGTTTCTGGTACCACACGGGTTGCTCACCAAAAAGGCAGCAGAGGTGCGGGAATTTCTTTTTCTCGATCTGCAGCTATTGTTATCTACCCTTTTATTAAGAAGTTTAAGAAGCGCAGCATCAATGACTTCCTTTTCATCTTTGTGGAACGGAACATTTGACAGTAAGTTAAAATCCTAAATAAAATATGAAAGCTGCCAGCACATGCCAAAAGTCTCTCGGAGAGCATATATGAAAAGTTGCTCCTAAGACGCAAATGTCACTAATACCATGTGAAAATTGCAAAAAGGTATATGAAAGTCACTAATGTGACATGAAAGAACAAAAGTCTTCAAATTATGTGAAAGTTGCTGTTCCGATATGTTACCCTTACTGTTCTAGTTACTTTCTATCCTATCTTATTAGCAACTTCCATTTCAAACTAATCTTTGATAAAAGTCTTATTATATTAACAGTTTTTCTTAAGTATCAGAAAATTGTATTTCCAGTTGCACTGAGTGAAGTGTGACCTCATTAGCAAACTTTTGTATTGGCGCGTGGGTTTTTCACTCCCTTTCCTTCGGAAAGTACGTGCATTCCTGCAGCCATGCTCTCTGCTCGCTTTGTCTTTATGAAGTATACACTGACTATGCCTCCCACGAAACGTTAAGAGCAGACTCAAAGTAGATTTTGGAATAGAGGTTTCCATCACCTGTACACTCTCAGTCCACATTGCCAGCTACAGAGCTGTTCAAAAATATATATTTAGGAAGAGCCATGGTCTTTAGGAAACCCTATCCAAACGAGAGCCTGACCCCACAGTAAGATGCCACTTGTGTCTGAGTTCTCCTTTCAGTGGAGAGCTCTGGTGCAGGGTTAAAATCCATATTTGAGCAGGGAGGGTGCATTTTTACAAATCCTGTACGGACAGTATTCAGTAAATCCCTACTTCTGCAATCAGAGATGAGTGTCCTTGTGGACCCCTTGAATGACAGTGAGACCTCATGGGAGCATAAGAGCAGGGCAGCACGAAGCCGAGTTCAGGGGTTTTACTACTTCAGAGCTATTTCTCTACAAACCAGCGCCCATGGAAGTGTCAAAGCTGAAATGATCTAGAACATGGACATAACAGTCTTTGGGCTTTATGGGTCCACTGATTTGGAATATTTTTTTTATCAGCCAAGAGTTTTACTACTTCTTTTCTTTTTGAAATCGTCTGTGAAGGTGACGAAATACATTGCATTGCTAGTTCTAGCTGCTGAAGTCCTGTATTTCTCCCATGTAACTCGTGCAAGCAAAACACCGGGTCAAGCGTGCTATGAGAAGGTCAGGATGCTAATAGGAGATGAAAACATGCATAGAGGACAAACATTTGTAGTGCAGATTTCCTGGCTCCATATGCAGGCCAGACCTGACCTCTGCAGACTGTGAGGGGGTGGCTGCATTCCCCCACAGTGCCGTACTGAGTCCGTATGGCGAGCTTGAAAAAAGGTACCTTCCACAAGTGAAATGGCCATTGAATACCATGTAGTAAAGCCCTGTCCCGAAAAGGATTGAAGCAATGCATTGAGTGACATTAAACATTGCATCTGATTAACAGTTTCCCCTTACATTTGATTTTGATAGTGGGAAACTGCAATTAAACACTATAAATGCACTAGTTACATATCAGGTGGCTGTTCCTAAGCAAGAACCTATAATTTGCCCCAAACAGACCCTTCTCCTTTGATTATTGGTCAGAAGATAATGCAGTTTGTACATTTAATAACACTTTGGGTATACTGCTAAAAGATGAAGTTATTATAACACTGTGTATTTACAAAAAAAAAAAACAAAAAAAAAACAAAAAAAAAAACAACTTTGAAGCTAATATTCAAAAGATTAGAGAAAGGATATCTTTTAATTAATTTCAAACCCTGGATGGAGTATTAAATAGAAACATGAAAGAAAGATTTCCAATTGGAAGGGCTGGTAACTGAAGAGTCTCCACTCTCTTGAGGATTACCATTTAATTTTAAACATTGATTTAAAATAAATGATGGTACAGTCCCCAAGGAAAGATGTATTTCAGTTGTAAACATAAGAGTGATGTATAATAAATGAAATATATAACATTTTCCTTGAGGAGTTTTTTTTACTTTATTGTGCAATCATGCTATGGGAATTATTTATACCCTTTAACTTGAGTCTCAGACAAAAGCTATCAGGTATCTTTCTGTAATCAGCTTTTCCTTTATTTATATGCCTGTATTTACATTTTTGAAACTTTGTCTGTGATACCAGGTTTTCTATCACCAACAATTATGAGGCCATTTGGTAGATGAGGAAGGTTTACTCTGGATTGTCTTCTGAATGCCAAGGATCTCATACCAGTCCTTACCAAGTCCATACCATTTCACCTTACAGAGAGCCTCATAGTTCCCCACCTCACAGCCAGTTTTCTCGCTTATTTCATCCTAGTCTGCGAAGCCTTTCTCATTCATGACTGTGTTTGTCAGCTCTTCATTTGTTGCAGTCCTCCCATTTTCCGATTTCTCCTTCCTAAATATTAAGATATATTGTACCCTAGTTCTAGGAGAAGCAGCTTTTCCACTTCATTTGTTTTGTGTTCTGTCAGCATCTAGGTGAACACAATAATTAATTATGAATAGTTGTTTCAGTACTTCTTCTAGGGAATCTGCTTTTTCTGGGTGTCCCCTTTCCACTATTTTTTCTTTTTTCTTTTTCTTTTTTTTTTTAGAAAAAATAGTGACTGCCATGTTTATTGGGCAAAAGTTTCATTTAAGCAATTTTCTTTTTAGGAAAAATGTATGCCCTATTGACTCAGCTCTGGAGATCTGTTTCTAAGACTTCAGGGCTTACATTAATCCAGCTAAAGGACAAAGACACCTTCAGTGACCTAGCGATCCAGTCAAGACTCCATCTCCTGATCTTCTCAATCTCACCTTTCCTGAGAATTTCTTGGCTCTGAGTGTGAAAAGAGAAGCACTCCCCAAGATGGCTGAGGCACAGCTTAGGAGGTACTTTGAAAACCAGGTACTTCTTAACGGGGCCTGATGGTTCCTGGGTAAGAGACCCAGATAGTTAAGTGTGAATGCACACTCAGCTGGACAATGTCTTCCAACAATTCCTGATTCCTCTTGCCCGCTTTTGCAAAAGTACAGCATTAGCTGTTTTCAGAAGGCAACTTCTTGCTTATTTTTTGTTATTTTTTGGATCCTACTGCATCCTGTTGTCCTTGTAGAGCATTTTTGGTTAGAAGTGCATTGTAGCTACATTTAATATGACATAGTGCAATGGAAGGTGAATAAAGAGATAAGAGATGGAGCATATTTCTTAATTAATTCCAATATTAATAAAATAATCATAGTTGTGACATATTACTCAAGGATTAGTCATGTCTCACCATGAAAATACTTTTGCACACAAAGCCGCATATGGAGAGATGATTTACTTGAGTTCATCCTACACGCTGGGCTTTTGGGTACTTGGTAATTTTGGTTATGTGGAGTTCTCGGTGGAGCTAATAATGTGGGCAAAATGGAAACTCCTTACTCCATTTTCCATATTCAGACAACTAGATTACAGTATTTTTCATAGTAAAATGTGTTGTTGTGTGAAATATTGAGTCCATTGGAGCAATAATATTTTCACTGAATGTGTGGGTGGAAGTAGAAGTCAGTGGAGCGCAGCTTGAAGACCCTTAATATTTGCCTATCTGAAGACTGTAGCACTCATGGAAATAAAATGTTGCTTTTCAGGAAACTTTTTCTCACCTGCTTTTTCAGATTTTTCTTTTGACTTGATGACGGCTGTGTTGGCAGAGCTACTCCCTCAAAGATGAGACGCTCCCTACATAAAGCCTTCATCACTCAGCATGCACTGGGAAATGTTCCCTTTCCCAGCTTTGTTTCTAATAATCTGAGGGGATAAATGAGTTATATTTCTTTACGTCCTTCTCTTGAGTGAAGTTTCAAAGAAGTGCATTGAAAATCGCCATTCAAAAATCAGTAGGTTTGGTGTGTTTGAATGAGCCAGCTTCTTGGATTGATCATGTGGTCAATCAATTGGTCAAGGATCCTGT